>NC_091121.1:171166986-171219486 GCF_040183065.1 Periplaneta americana | reverse complement strand
ACAGCTTAAAACATAACCTTATCATTTCAATCAAATCATACTGACTCAAACTATCACTGACTACGTTGTTACTTCTTCCTTTAGACATGCATCCTGATAGTACTGTATTTTCAAAATTGTCTCATAATAATCTCTTTCTATTATATAACATTATTTGAAATATATTAACATTCTATGTATTTTAGCTTAATTCTGCTACATAGTTTATATTTCATTGTTTAATTAATAGTTCATAGTATTTTGCTGTTTAATTCGTAAATAACTCTTGTATACATGTAACTCTTATCTAAATCAAATTGTTGAATTCTTTGTAAGTTGATACATATGTATGTATACTTTTTGCTGGTTGAGTGGAAGAGAAGGCCTTACGGCCTTAATTCTGCCAGCTAAAATAAATTATTATTATTATTATTATTATTATTATTATTATTATTATTATTATTATTATTATTTTAGCTGTTTTCAGTCGTTACTTGAACTAAAATACCAGCGCTACGAGTTAGAGAATTTCAACGATGAAAAGTATTGTGTAACCACTCCTAGTCGTGTTGTGCGTGATGCCTAAAATAATTTATGAATGGCTTGACTCGGACACCCTGTAAAATCACGGTGACAACTTTGAGTTAAAATTAATTTTTCTGTTGTCACCAGCAACTCTGGAAAATTTTCATAATGTTAAAGAGATGAGAAATAATTTACTTTACTTATTTGAATCACACTATACACTAAACCATTCACTTGCCGAAATTATTCTTTTATGAGTTATGTCTATGTTGGTAGCTTGTGGCTTCAGAGCGCTATTAAAATTAAACGTAATAGTTATTTATGAGATAAGTACGTAAAGATTCTCTTTGTGGCACGAGTGTAAAGTTTGTGAAACGAGCTGAAGCCGAGTTTCACAAACACACGAGAGCCAAAAGGATAACGTTACGAACGTGTGCAATACAATGTTTTTTCTACGATAGCACAAATTTGCATTAAATAAATATTTCAAGTTGGAGAGGCTATAAGATCATAATGTCATGGCCGTCTAAACTCAGAATCAATGAGACATAAGTATTCATGAAATAGCAGTCTGTTTTATTCATTCATTTATAGGGTTCTGCCCAAGGGCAGGTCTTTCACTGCAAACCCAGCATGACATGTTATCTTCTTCTGCCACGAACTCTTCTCCCGTTCATCATTCTTTCCTGTGCGTCCTTCAGTAGGCAGTTTCTTCTTAACCAGTGACCCAGTCAATTCCTTTTCCTCTTCCTGATCACTTTCAGCAACAGTCTTTCTTCATACACTTTTTCCAAAACAACTTCTTTTCTTATTCTGTCTGTCCATTTCACACGCTCCATTCTTCTCCATATCCACATTTCAAATGCTTCTAGTCACTTCTCTTCACTTCGTCGTAATATCCATGTTTCTGCCCCATACAATGTTACACTTCACACAAAGCACTTCACTAGTCTCTTTCTTAGTTCTTTCTCCAGAGGTCTGCACAAGATGATTTTTTTATTAAAAGCTTCCTTTGCCATTGCTATCCTCCATACTGCTCACAGCTGTCATTTAACTCCTGTAGCATATCCCATAGTATCATCTCCTCTTTTGCTAACAACGCCATATCATCAACAAATCTTACACACTTTATTCTTCTTCCTCCTACTATCACTCCTCTTATGTTCTGAAAACAGTTCTTCACTAAATCCTCCAGGTATATGTTGAACAGGGTAGATGATAAAGGGCATCCCTGTCGTACTTTTCTCCTTGTCTCACTTCCTTCTGACATTTCTTCTCCTATCCTGACTTTGACTCATTGTTTGATATAGAGGTTACTGAACAGCCTGCCCTCTTTCTAATCCACACCAATTTTCTTTAGGATCCCCATCAGTTTATTCCAATCCACTCTGTCAAACGCCTTTTCTGGGTCCACAAATACTTTATACTTACTGGTTTTTAAGGAACCCGGAGGTTCATTGCCGCCCCCACATAAGCCCACCATTGGCCCCTACCCTGAGCAAGATTAATCCATTCTCTGTCATCATATCCCACCTCCCTCAAATCCATTTTAATATTATCTTCCCATCTACGTCTTGGCCTCCCTAAAGGTCTTTTTCCCTCCGGCCTCCCAACTAACACTCTATATGTATTTCTGGATTCGCCCATACGTGCTACATGCCCTGCCCATCTCGAACGTCTGGATTTTATGTTCCTAATTATGTCAGGTGAAGAATACAATGCGTGCAGTTCTGTGTTGTGTAACTTTCTCCATTCTCCTGAAACTTCATCCCTCTTAGCCCCAAATATTTTCCTAAGAGACTTATTCTCAAATACCCTTAACCTATGTTCCTCTCTCAAAGTGAGAGTCCAAGTTTCACAACCATACAGAACAACCGGTAATACAACTGTTTTATAAATTCTAACTTTCAGATTTTTTGACAGCAGACTGGATGATAAAATCTTCTCAACCGAATAATAATAGGCATTTCCCATATTTATTCTGTGTTTAATTTCCCCTCGAGTATCATTTATATTTGTTATTGTTTCTCCAAGATATTTGAACTTCTCCACCTCTTCAAAAGATAAATTTCCAATTTTTATATTTCCATTTCGTACAATATTCTCGTCACGAGACATAATCATATACTTCATCTTTTCGGGATTTACTTCCAAACCTATAGCTTTACTTGCTTCCAGTAAAATTCTCGTGTTTTACAAATACTATATACACTTCTTTATCCTTCTCTAGGTATCTTTCGCCAATTCCTTCTCTCGTACCACGTTTTATTGATATTCAGTATTTCATGGTAGTCTAAACTAGCCATATAATCAACAAAGCGGTTAGGAACAGTTGAACGACAAAATCTTGTTACCATGAGTACTGCATGTAACTTCAGAATAATAAGAGCTGAAATGTAGATATGAATGTTAAATTTGTTACTTATTTGTATATTTAACTAATGGAAGATCGAGGTAATGCCACAGTCTACTATATACAGTCACGAAGCTTGGGATGATTTTTTGCAAATCTCGCGATAGTTGCTAGCCGCTTAGAGCACTGTGAGTACTAGGAACAATAGACTGTGCCACTGCCATCGTGATCTAATACAGGCCGTAAGGCAGACCATGTAACTCGCTTAACCCGATCACGAAATAGGCCTAGGTGAAAATTATAGGTTATGTTTACTATATTTAACTTGTATTCCTAAATTCGCAATCATACATTATAATTAAGCATAATGTCATTGTATGATATCCCGGACATTCAATTTGTCTGTATTTTAATACTACAATTGAGTACTGAATTATTGTATTTATCTACTACTTAAGAGACGAAGTAACACAATTGTACGTACACTAATTTTATAGGAGTGGTATGGTAAATGTTTTGTCTAAAATTAAGGAAGGTATATGTGCTAAATTGAAATCAGAATATAAATTCTTTTTTATTAAACCTCAAAATAGCTTCCATTCTAAACTTGAAATGTTGACGCGAACAGATTATGTTAACATGTGAAATTCTCTTCACATTAAAATAACACAGTTTTGTAATTGTTTCTGAAACATATTATGCAACAAGAAGTAAACGAAACTTATGGACACATTACACTAGATAAAGTTTAGCAATGATAAGCAATAAAGTTATAATATAATATTTCACTGAGCTCCATACACTGAAATAGAAAACCCGAACAAACGTTACGTCTAGATCGAAAAAGCATTGACTGTGCCATATTTCGCATTTTTTTGAAAAGCTTTGTAAACTGTGAAATGTTCGTTATCGGTTGTAATAAAATATGTAAATGGCTAAAATACAATAATTTGAATGATAATATGGGACAAGGAGACGTTTGTAGTTCTATAAATTGTAAGAAAAATAAGTTAGAGTTGTCCTTCTTCCGAAAGATCCAGGAAGGTGAGTTTATAGAATATAATATATATTTTATGAAAATAATATATTAACCTTAAGTATTTCATATTTCAGTTGTGGAAGAAAGGTGTTAATTTTTTCAAAAGAACACGATATCGAAAGTACAATACATTTTATCGTCTGCTAGGGAAAGAGTCTGTGATGAGGCGATAGTAACGATCCTGGTGGTGAGCAGCTATCTATGGATGCATATTTCAACTGTCTACGTTTGCATATTTAATAAGTATGAAGCTTCGCGACTGTATATACTAGACTGTGGTAATGCATTAATTTCTTATTGAATGAAGTTTGTGCATTGAATATTACATTTTTTGGCAGTGCGTAAAATGAATAGCAGTGCTTAAAGTGATGACTTACTTTTTTACGCACTAGTGTTTCAAGGACTCACTTTAGGCACTGATAATAGTAGATAAAATGCAACATCACGCACTATCGTAGAAAAAAAATATTTAACTTTGAGAACTTTTAAAACTATAGCAGGATTTACTCTGAGATTTATTCGATCTCATATTCAGAAGACAAAGGACAGGGTTTTCGTGACGTGATGTCAGCAAGACGCTAGTCCTTGCCAAAGCCACACTGGCATAGAAAATGTGACGGGATTAAAACCTGGAATAGTGATTGTACCCGAGTATATTTTGTCACATACTGCAGCTGGAAGAAATGCCGAACTCAGTTCTTTTTATTTCATTCCAATCTTCCGTGTCTTCTGTAAGAGGAGACAAAGTCATTTATTCCAGTTATATTTTCCCGTTTTGAACTTTGAACTCTGATACTGTTAATTTATTCGTCATTCCTTCGTATTCTGTCCTTAAATCCTTTCGAGACACTTCACTTTCGTTTGTAATTCGAAACTTTATGAAATTCTAAAGAAATATTTCTTTGAAAAAATAACACAAGCTGAATGAAGTCATTTATACATAATATCTTTCTGCTCCGTTAATTACAGAACTTTTCGCGCCTGAAGTTTGTAACTAAATTCCACGCTTAAAAATATCCCAATCGCACTTTAGATTTTCTTCAACTAAATAGACGAGTAAATGAAAGTTGGTTTCATATGTCAAATTGTAACTTGTATTATTTTAGTTCATCTCTTAAAAATTAACGAGAATACAATCATTATTACAACTAAAAGAGAGTGATACCGTATAAGTGGGTAAAGTCAATCAGTGGGTGTATAATCGATCATTTGTGATTTTTATTGAAAATTATATATTTTCTCAGTTACTTGTTAAAATTTTGTTATGCTGACTTCATTGCCTGACATTGCAAATGTAGGCGAGTGGAACAACAAAAAGCCTGCGAATGCCAACAATGGGAACACAGTGTAAATACGGTTGAAGTGAAAACTGTTATTTTCAACTTTTTCTCTTAAATGAAAACAAAGTCTTACAAACTCTAAATTATCGTCAGCAGTGAAAGAAGATAGGAAGTATACGTAAGTACTTTTCGTTGAGATTGTATCCTGAAATAACAGTTTTGCAGTTCGTAAATGCTAGTATTGAAACTTATTATTTTAAGAAAACTTGTACCTTTGTAGGGTTAAGTCGATCATGCCATCGACCAGCAGGAAGAATAAATTGTTCACCGAAATACCTCCAACTAACACTTATAAACAGAAAAGTGTCATAGTATAGCTTATATTTTTGGGATAGTGGGGAAAGAGGTAGACGAAATTATGCTGAATTTCTTGCGTAAGAGAAGCACTGCCAAAGGAACATACATTGTACACCCCTCTGTACCTGACGATGGGAACAACGTAGTTTCTAAAGTGACATGAGGAGGAGAAGATTTCAAATAACATCTGACATAAACCTAAGCAATGTTGAATAGCATTTTAGATTATAATTGAAATGTGGTATTTCAATATAAATTTTGAGTTCTTAAATCTTTGTTTGTTGGTATATGAAGTATTAAAGTGTATTTTTATGTTTTATAAGTTGGCAATCATAGTCACGTTTGTACAGTGGAGACCTATAGGCCTAATTGTATCGAATAGTATGATCACAGTAACAAACGATACACTATTTAATGCTATAGGCATATATTGTAGATTATTATTGTTTTTACACCCCTTATAACAAATAAAATATATGTATATATATAATACACTTAATTTGTTTTTTAAAAACATAAACAGTGATTGACTTTACTCCGCAATATTTTAAAATCGAACTTAAACTAAAAATTCAATGGTGACCGACTTTACCCTATTTAAGCAGGTAATTTCGATCACAAGTAAAAAAAAATCAGTTTTTGATGGATTGTAATTAAATTCTTGTAACGTGCCTTCATACGTGAAGGATATGACGACAAAATGCTATTATCTGAGGAACTTCGCTCCATTGCATAACCTCAATATCATAAAAAAATTGCAAAATTTTGATCGACTTTACCCTCTTCTACGGCACTTATGGCTTTTAAGGAAGCCGGAGATTCATTGCCGCCTTCACATAAGCCCGCCATCCATCCCTATCCTGAGGAAGAGTAATCAGTTTCTACCATCATATCCCATCTCCCTAAAATCTCCCTTAATATTATCCTCCCATCTACAACTTGGCCTTCCCAAAGGTCCTTTTCCCTCCGGCCTCCCAACTGACACTCTATACGCATATCTTGATTCGCATATAAGTGCTACATGCCCTGTCCATCTCAAACGTCTGGATTTAATGTTCCTAATTGTGTTAGTCTGGAAAAAGAACTAAGGAAGAGACTAGTGAAGTACTTTGTATAGAGTGTAGCATTATATGGAACAGAAACATGGACATTACGACGAAGTGAAGGGAAGCGAATAGAATATTTTGAAATGTGGATATGGAGAAGAATGGAACGTGTGAAGTGAACAGACAGAATAAAGAATGAAGCTGTATAGGAAAGAGTGAGTGAAGAAAGAATGATGCTGAAACTGATCAGGAAGAGAAAAAGGAATTGGTTGGGTCACTGGGTGGGAAGAAACTGCCCACTGAAGGATGCACTGGAAAGAATGGTGAACGGGAGAAGAGATCGGGGTAGAAGAAGATATCATTTGATAGACGACATTAAGATATATGGATCATATGTGGGAATAAAGAGGATGGCAGAAAATAGGAAAGACTAGAGGAAGCTGGGTTTGCAGTGAAAGACGTACTCTTGGGAAGAACACTAAACGAATGAATGATGTTAGGTGAAGACTACAATGCGTGTAGTTACGCGTTATGTAACTTTCTCAAATCTCCTGTAACTTCATCCCTCTTAGCCTCAAATATTTTCCTAAGCACCTTATTCTCAAATACCATTTACCACTTTTCCTCTCTCAAAGTGAGAGAATATTATTATTATTATTATTATTATTATTATTATTATTATTATTATTATAAATTGTAAAGAATCAAGTCCCTAAATTCGTATGATTTGTAAGAATTTTTTTTTTATAATTGCATAAGAATAATGTAATTTTCAGTTCAAAATTGATAAACAAGATCTGTAAAAAATCAATTATCAACACATATTTTTAGCTTAGGATACTAGCCAAGTAAAGAAATGATACTTGTGAATATTTCATTCTCTATTTGTAATATTCTTTTACCCTTAAAACTAAATAAAAAGGTACTTTATTTACAACTTCAAATCATTGCAACTCTGAAATTATTGAGATTAGGACACATGTATGACATGTTTTTGCTCAGAATGTCTTCGAAATAAGCTCCGTAAGTGACAGTAAATCCTCGTGAATAACTGTATAAGTAATGTTGTATTCAATAATTAATATTATAGTTATAAATGAACATTGTAATTGGATTAGCCTTTATATTCACATCTTGAAATAAATAAATAAATAAATAAGTTAGTATTTGGCGAGATGAGGCCAAATATTTGCCATAGATTACCTGACATTTGCCTTGCAGTTGGGGAAAACGCCGGAAATAGCCAACCAGATAATCAGCTCAAGCGGGAATTGAACCCACGCCCGAGCGCAATTCCGGATCGGTAGGCAAGCGCCTCAGCCGATTGAGGTAGTCCGGTGGCTGTAAAAGATGAAATAAAACAACGTTTAAAAAATTGTAACCGATGTAATTCATTGTTGAGTACTTTTACACATATTTGATACTTTTTGTCCAAAATATAAGTTATCAAGGAGAACTTAGAGACACGTAAGGAACACGAACACGAGTGTTCATTTTGTTATACATATATTTTTTCTTTCACAAGTAAGCAACAGCAGACTCTGCAACATACTTCTATAGAAAATAAAGAATCGTAAGCTTAAAATATTGATATATAAATAACTTGTACAGTGTTGTATAGTGTGGCACTTTGTGCAGAATATAACACGGTATTTATAACAGAAGTGCTCCAATTTTAGGTATTTATCGTTATAACGGGAAAGCTTGTTTGAGCTGTTGTCTTCAGAGCCATATTGCTTCCAGTCAGGCAATTCGTGTAATAGCAATAGCAATATGTGGATGTCATTAATTAGAAGCCTACATTGCCTCTGAGTGTCATGATGTGCAGCTGTGACGCACCGGGCTCTTCTTCGTGCAAGCATTCCTCAATGCGTTACTTAAGCGTCTTGATTTATACATCACAGTTATTTTAACTTGCTTCATATAAAACTCGTTCAATAAGATGAATTATATGAAAGTCATAGCACACAAAAAAGTCGAAAGAAGTCCTTCGGTAGTATTAAACGGAGGTTCCATAAAAAACCACATATTTCAAGACGTAGATTATAATAAAAGCTCTATCTTTGCATTTACACATTAATTTTAACTGTTAAGTATATTACCTGCTGTGTCAGTATCAGAAATATAGGCATGTGCAGTATACATATTTGTTTATTTCCTTATTTATGTATATATATATATATAATTATCTACTTTGTATTTGTGTATCCCTTTATTTATTTATTTATTTACTTCTTTATTAATTATTCTTTTATTCTGTTAATAATTTAGTTATTAAGTTATTTTTTATTTGTTCTTTTATTTAATTTCTCATATATTTAGTTAGTCATTAATTTAATTGTTTATTACTTTATTTATTTATTTACCTGCTTAGTTATTCAGTTACTTAGTTACTCATTTAGTTATTTATTTAGTTAGATTTGTTTGGCCCTTTATTTGGTTAATAATTTATTTATTATTTATTTACTTAGTTATTTAGTTACTTAGTTATTTATGTAATTACTTCTTTATTAAATATTAATTTATTCTGTTAATAATTTAGTTATTTATTTAGTTGTTCTTTTATTTAATTTCTCATATATTTAGTTAGTCATTAATTTAATTGTTTATTATTTCATTTATGAATTTATTTATTTATTTATTTATTTAGCTGCTTAGTTATTTAGTCACTTACTTACTCAATTAGTTATTTATTTAGTTAATTATTAAGTTAGATTTATTTAGCTCTTTATTTGGTTAATTATTTATTTGTTTATTTAATTACTTAGTTATTTATTTATTTATTCATTTATTTATGTATTTATTTATTTATTATTTGTTTATTTATTTACTCATTTATTAAGTTATTTATTTAGTTACTTATTTGCATAGTTACTTATTTATTTAGTTACTTAATTATTTAGTTACTTATGTATTTATATTTATTTATTTATTTACTCATTTATTTATTTATCTATTTACTTATTTTTCTACTTGTTTATTCTTTCATTTATTCATTTATATATTTATTTCCTTACTTAATTATTTATTTATTTACTCATTTATTTATATACATATATATTCATTTATTTATTATGTGTTTATTTCTTCATATTGTTTATTATTGTACCCTATTTATTTAGTTAATTACTTATTTATTAATTACTCATTTATTTAGTTACTCATTTCTTTATCTATTTATAAAACTTATCGCATATCTTTTTAAAGAAACTTTTGTTATGTAATATTTTTCATAAAAATCAATAATAAGCGAGATATTTCGATTTATTTTATTCAGCCCCTTTATAACCCCCTTTTAAATAAAGTATTTTCAATGCCATATAGCCTAAAATCTAAGCTAGAAAAAACTTAATTTATATTCCAATTTTCATATAAATCGGTTCAGCCATTATTGCGTAAAAAGGTAAAAAAGAAACATCCAGCAAGATAGACAGACATACAAACAAAAATTTCAGAAATGCGATTTTTGGTCTCTGGATGGTTAATTATACATATTGACACCAGTTATTTTTGAAAAAGGAAAATTATCAGAAAAATTTCGGTTACAGATTTATTGTTAATATAGATTTAGTTACTTATTTAGTTATCTATTCATTTATGTAGTTATTTATGTAGTTACGTATTTATTTAGTTACTCATTTATTTATTTATTTACTTATCTATTTATTTATCTATTAATTAATTAATTTATTTATTTATCTATTTGTTTATACGTTTATTCTATCTTTCGTTGATTTATTTTTATGATTTATCATTTGTTTTTTTTTTTTGAGGCTATTTATTTACAAGAGACAGAAGAAAAACTCTTGCTATTTTTGTAACAATTTTTTCAATATTTTTAGGCTTATCTGTCCGTGTAACTTGCATTAAAACCCGAGCAAACAAATTTGCAAACTTTTGTGAATGAACGATTGTGAAGGAGACTCTTTCCAGTATTTACTACGAAAATCCATTCACATTTGGATGGCGGAATTTGTTTCGATAAACGATAACACGCACTCATCTCGTTTTGCATCCGTGCCACAACAACTGGACGCAGATACTATAAAATTCAGTTGATAACAGAGCTTGACCTTTCATACTCCACATTGATATATGAGGCGATCAGTAATATTGTGTAAGTGTTATGAATACTGAAAATAATAAAACAACTTGATGCACATTCCCAATTTCCATGAAGTCGCAATTCACAGAAAAATTTGCCAACAGCTTTTATATGCCGAATTCCGCGAATATAAATATTTCACCAAGTTTTTAATAATAGCATGAGGATAACAACTGTAACAAATGCCAGAGATAACAGTAGCTGTATCATACAAACCTTTTCGACCTCATAATTTCAAAGAAGCTCAAAATGTTTTATTTGACAATACCTAAAACAAATTAAAACCTTCATGTACATACTTTTATACAGGGACATTTTATTTTTACTTCAATTTTTATTGTACCTGAGTTTTTTAATGTACTTCACTCCCACCCCTTCTGCTAATGAAGTTCAACCGTCCTTCACACAGAACCAAGGCCTCATATGCAGTCATAGTAGCCTTACGGTCGTAGTAAACAGTACGTTCCAAAAATATGTTCGCGTTTTCCAGTGACGAATGAGCTTTCAATATTGAATCATTTTCGCACAGGTACTGTCGTCCATTTGCCTACATCGTATCCCGGTTTTCCCCACCTGCTTTTATTCGCCAGCTAGTGGCTGGGCTGTCTTAGCTCTTTTCTGAGAACATTAATTTCTGTTACGAATTGGACGTCTACGTAATATTATACAACTGTTTAAAATAACTTAAATAAAGGTTCTCGTTAATTAATTAAATGTCACGTGATTGCGTCCCTTTCTACGACCCTACGACATAACCACTTGGATTGACAGTAGATAGCATGTCTGAGTAATTTTATGTTTTCGGATCGGACAGAAGTGAAGATTGAATTTACAGTACGTACGGTCTATTTTATAGAGTGGGTACAGAATTATTTCAACCTGAGTTACTGATACGAAGTACGAACCTGGTAATTTGGATTAGGTACAATAGTCTGTAGTGCGATAATATGAAGTCTGTATCGAAATGAACGGCCTTCATTTTCAAAAATGTGTCTAAATATCCATATTATGATTATTTTTCAATTTAACTTCATTCTCTATATTGTACGCTAATGTGCTGTAGACAGTATAATATACACTGCATAATGAATACGTCCACATGGACAGCTCAGTTCGTGAGTAAAAACACTCATTGTTAATACAGTAGTGTATTTTGATTAAACAAAAACCTAATGAAAATGATCAAACTCAAAAGCGCAATATTTCCTAGTTTACGTAAATGGATGAACTACTTTTCTTCCCTCCTATACCTAGTAAAGTGATTTGTTTGTATATTACGTCAGTATCATCGAACTCCAATCGTGGAAGGGGGTAGCAAACGGCGTTGATCCAGAGGTATAGGCAAGTTAATATTAAAAATGTTAGTAAAAATAGAATGATGTCCCTGTACAATTTGCGAGTTCTAAATGCGGTACTAGAGCAAGTGGACAGCTTCAAATACTTGAGTTGTACTATAAACAGTAACATGAGCTGCAGCTATAAAGTCAAAAAGAGGATAGCAATGACAGAGGCGGCTTTTAATATAAAAAGTAGCATCTTCTGCGAACCTCTGCTAAAAGAACTAAGGAAGAGACTAGTGAAGTGCTTTGTGTGAAGTGTGGCATTGTATGGTTTGTGTGTAGTACTGGTAATCCAGGTTTGAATCCCTGTGGGTCAATTTGGAATTTGTTCTGGACCGAGTCGGTGCTTGGTGGTAGAATTTAATGGGGTACTCCCGTTTCCCATAACGGCTTTCCACCATTGCTCCGTAAATCATCATAATCATAACACGGTTGCGCTGAAGACCTTATTATATGGTGCAACAAGGGAAACGCCAGTATATTTTAAAAAGCCTTTTCATTTGGAAAATCTCTGTAACTAATCGAATTTCCAATTTAAAATTTTTAGAATCTAAAAGATTCTCAACTATTTTGATTTACCCGCCATTTGACATAATGTATTATTTTCAATTTGAAGTCGGCAATGATTATGAGAGGTTTCCGGTTTTGACTCTACATTTGAGAAGTACTTTTCCATACTTACTCACTTACTTACTGGCTTTTAAGGAACCCGGAGGTGCATTGCCGCCCTCACATAAGCCCGCCATTGGTCCATATCCTCAGCAAGATTAATCCATTCTCTATCATCATATCCCACCTCCTTCAAATCCATTTTAATATTATCTTCCCATTTACGTCTCGGCCTCCCTAAAGGTCTTTTTCCCTCCGGCCTCCCAACTGGATTTTTATATTTCCATTTCGTACAATATTCTCGTCATGAGACATAATCATATATTTTGTATTTTCGGGATTTACTTCTAAACCTATCTGTTTACTTGCTTCCAGTAAAATTCCCGTGTTTTCCCTAATCGTTTCTGGATTTTCTCCTGACATTCACGTCATCCGCATAGACAAGCAGCTGATGTAACCCGTTCAATTCCAAACCCTCTCTGTTATCCTGGACTTTTCTAATAGCATACTCTAGAGCAAAGTTAAAAAGTAAAGGTGATAGTGTATCTCCTTGCTTTATTCCACAGTGAATTGGAAACGCATCTGACAGAAACTGACCTATACGAACTCTGCTGTACGTTTCACTGAGACATATTTTAATTAATCGAACTAGTTTCTTGGGAATACCAAATTCAATAAGAATATCACATAAAACTTCTCTCTTAACCGAGTCATATGCCTTTTTGAAATCTATGAATAACTGATGCACTGTACCCGTATACTCCCATTTTTTCTCCATTATCTGTCGAATACAAAATATCTGGTCAATAGTTGATCTATTACGCCTAAAACCACACTGATGATCCCCAATAATTTCATCTACATACGGAGTTAATCTTCTCAAAAGAATATTGAACAAAATTTTGTACGACGTCAACGAAAGTGATATTCCTCGAAAGTTAGTACAGTTAGTGTTGTCCCCCTTCTTAAAGATAGGTACGATTATGGATTCCTTCCATTGTTCTGGTACAATTTCCTTTTCCCAAATAGCAAGTACAAGCTTATAAATTTCGCTAGATAATGCGCTTCCACCCTCTTGTATTAATTCTGCTGGAATTTGATCGATACCTGGAGACTTATAATTTTTCAGATTTTCTATCGCAATTTCGACTTCAGAAAGTGTGGGTTCGGGTATAAGTGGCTCAGCAGTTTCAGATACTTTTTCCATGGCTGAAAAAATTCTAAACAGTTACATGAATTGTTTCGCTATGTGGTGCGTGTTCTGACGTCATTACCGAAAGATATTATTATACTTATGGTTTGGCACAAACTAAAAAAAGAAAAAAATCTCCCCATTTGCGTCTATGTTACTGTGTTGCATCTCAGGGTTAATTCACAGTCAGCAAACGAGAATGGATATACGAGAAGATATAAACCCCGATATTGATGAACATCGCAGATAGCTTTATGACTTTGCTCCATGTGGAGCTTCATGGGCCTAATTATTTCAATTTTCTTATATTTCAAAGATAGTTACAGTGTTCCTAAAAACGTACATTTTAATTTACAATCCAATTAAATTTCACACTTAACTTTCGCCCAGAATTGATTATCTTGGTAACAACGAACTCATTAGCCATTGTTACACATAAGAAGTGCTTTATTGAACGAAAATCAATATCCACATCAGTAACGTGGACCTTGATAACAAATGTAGCAGTTAACTGATGAATGTTCGAGTCATTTTCGATAAAAACAGATCACCGAGTTTTATGGAACACCGTAGGAATTAGCATGGCTAATAAACTATGTATAACTAGTTGATTATCAGATGGAACAAATAACTTTAGGAAATTCACTTAGATCAGGACAGTTACAACTATTGGATGTATGAATTTTTAAACACAAGAGCGAATCAGGAGATTTCATGCCAACTGATGTTAACGGAAATGGTACAACCGGTTCTAACTAGAGTCGCGACGCTGTTATTCCCGGCGTGACTCCTCCTCTTTGCTTACATCTTAGGAAGTGAAGGCTCTATAAAGTCTAGGTAGGTAGTATCGTTCGCCATTTTTGTTCTTTCGTTGCCGAGCTACCATACGAGGAATCTATTTGCCACACCGTTAAACATTATCATGTCGTAGCTCCTATGATCATAAATCAAACGCACTGTAATTCAGCAAATAATTGAGCGGCAAATAACGTCTTCGTGTCCTTTCTGCGAACGCCAACGAAAGAGCCAAAATGGCGGGCGAATATATTAAGTATTTATCGAGCCTTAAGGGGAGAAGATGGTATGTTTTTAAACTTTTTTCCTATTTGGTGAAAAATATTAATTTTTTGTATATAGAGAGCTCATAGCTATGGCAACTCAACCAGATAAAAATGTTTTGAAAAAAAATTATTTGGGGGCCCAAATTTGAAAAAAAATATACCCAATGCAGGATTGTACTAAAACCGATATATCTAAACCGTTTTTAAAGACAGATTCAAACAGTTTTTTGCAATGTATTTGCAAAAGCATGTTCTACAAACTGTCTGTAACAGAATTTTGATATTAGTCTCTATGTTTGAAAATAAACAATTAAAATTTAATAACAATTTTCTGATTTCCTTTCTTGCAAACAAACGGACGTATTTTTAAAATGAAAGCAATTAACAAAATTCTGTTACAGAGGAAATTTTCATAATAGTCTAAAGAATGTGTGTTCTAAATTTCATGCATGTATCTTTAATAGTTCAGAAATTATATCTGTTTTCGTCGGTCAATGTAGCAAAAAAAATGAAGTTACTGGAAACCGATAAAAGGGGGCGTGTGATTTAAAAATCCATAGCGCAGGAAGTTTAAAAATGACGTCTCAACATCCGATAAGGGCACAAATACCCAAAAAAACGTTATGCTATGCATTCCACACATATCACAGAGTATTTTAAAGACTTCTTTTTTTTTAAAATTTACTCATTTTTCACCAAAAAAATGCCATCCTCTCCCCTTAAGAAATGAATAACTTCTTCATCATCGAATCACAAGACGCACACGTTTAAATGTAGCCGACCTGCAACGCGGTTGGATGCCGGAAATTAGAGCGACGGGACTTTAAAACTTAAAGAATTGTGCTAACAGTTAATGTCGATCTTGTTATTTTATGATTGATATGTACTTTATAATAAGCATATGAAAAATGTTTTCATTATTCTGAATTACTCTGCAAAGCCTACATGCAGGAAAATCTATAAATAGATTTTTCAATGCTTTGTAAAATGGAGAAATATGGAATGCACATTCCCTAACGAATAGATGTCAGAACCTCTAGATTTGTACGTACAAATGTCAGCGTATTTTAGCGTGTTATAATAAATGAAGGTATATTTTATAGTTTGTGACAAATGTTATTTTGTCTACACATAGTTTCAATCGCGGACACACATGCAGCACTTGGTAAGGAAAACAAACTCTGTGAACATATCCCAACCTTCCATCAGAATTCAAAACTGCCAGTTCAGTTTGTTTACGCAAAATTCAAGGATGACTGAGCATCAATAATTCAGCAAATTCCAGCTTCTGCTTCCAACGAGTGAACAAATTTCATAGAATTGCACGTGTCATCCAACGAAAACTATTTTGTTCTGCGCACTGTGTAAATTGTTACGTTAACAGCAAAAATTAGATTATATAGAACTCAGGTGAGGGAACCCACTACATGAAAACCACATGGTGATAATAAATATGAAATATAGAGAACTTATACTGCTTTGAATCACACTACAACCGACGTAAAAGTGAGGCAGTAACTCTCGAGTGATTTTTTTTTTTTTTTTTTTGCTTTATTGATATTGTTCACAAAAGTACAAAATTTAATAATTTAACAAAAGATCTATATACAAATGTAGTTCTACATAATAAATATACAATTTCCTAAACTAATTAATCTATCGCACATCTCAATAATTTATTGGTTCAAACTTGCACTTACGTCTTGTTTTAGTGCATGTTTAAACCAATCGTGATAACCCTTAAGACTTTAAACCTTAATTATTTGCTCCAACTCTCGAGTGATTACTGTGTGAGAAAACTCTGGAATGAAAGCAATGAGGAAACTCTGCAGATTATATCATTTCTTTTCGGAGATATTCATGGGAGATTTTAACATTAGTGTCAATCAGAGCTCTGCATCGGACGTTTTCGCTCGAGCGCCAAGTAGTTCATAGCATAATCCGATAGGTAGCGCACATTGCATGATGAGTAAAATTGTCACGAGCGATAAATCCTCGAACGGTATAAGCCGAGCGTTAGACATTCGTTCTTGTTAGAGTGATGAACTGTGTATTGTATTGTATTGTATTGTATTGTATTTATTAACATTCCATGGTATTCATACATTGCTTACAGCTAGAATATGGAACAAGTCAAAAAACTTAATACTATTATAAAATCTTAATTTATAATCACAGTCTAGATGAAATATATACAGACGAGATTTACAATATAGTCTACTAGTACAACACAAAATTTTAGTAGGCCTATCAATTTCATGAAGTGTTATTGAATGTCATGAATTCACCTACAGAATAGAAGGCGTGACAAATTAGGTGCTTCTTTAATTTGGCCCTAAATAATTTTATGTTTTGAGTTTAATTTTATATCGACAGGGAGGCTATTAAAAATTGGGAGGTTATTAAACATCATAGATGTTTATCATTTCAAATCTTTGCAGTGTTTAACTAACCTCTCCATAGTACAACTGCAAAACTTGCTTTAAAATGTAATATAAATGTTGTAGGTAAATGTTTTTTTTTTTTCCACACGGAGTGATTTTGTTTTTGCCACATCTGATAGATATTATTGGATGTAAATGTAATTATTATAAAAGGAGAACACAATCACGATAATGCAAGAACTGTGTCAAGATTTCTAGTAATAATAATAATAATAATAATAATAATAATAATAATAATAAATAGTGTATCAATCTTTGCGTCTGTAACAGTTGTGCAGCATAATTATTCTCGTTTTATTATATTTTCTGTGACGTTATCTCTGTACTAATATTGTTATTAATATACTGCTATATCAATAATATTTTGTAAAACGTTTCTACATTGTCGCAGTATATAGGCGGAACACTATGCATGGACCTATCATATTATATATGTGGTAAATCAAATATTGAATAATTATTAATTAGCAATAATAACTGTATATCGTAGTTTTTCATACTATTTTATTTTTAATTTCATGTTACTATTTTGGTACTTCCATTAGACGTTTGTCATAAACGCAGAAAATAAAGCCTTATTTTTACCGTGTGAGCAAAACATATGTGTATCTTATCTGTCGCCTTCCATACAAGATAAGACATGTCGGTGAGATGACCTTGTACTGTGCTTCTATTTATTACGAGCGTATCACGACCGATCGTATCTCACTCGAGAGTACGACACTCGACCGAGTTCAAGCGAGCGATTTAACTCCAATGCAGCACTCTGGTGTCAATATACCTGCAACTGATACATACTCAGAATACATGAGACTGAAATCGTTAGTAAGTGCAAAGAAACAAATGCGGAGACTGAGAGGAAGGCAGAAAGTAGGAAAGATAGGAGAATGCTGGGTTTGCAGTGAAAGACCTGCGATTTGGTAGAACACTATGTAACTTATATATGTTTATTATTTTCTTTCCCAGAAAGATATTCTCAATGTACAGTAGTGGCAAAGAAACCGGACCGACCCTTGTACCTGATTTCAGAGCCTTGTTCACTCCAGAGCACGATAGACTGGTAACTAAGACTTTCGTGGTTCGAATCCTGCCTGGGAAGGAAACATTTTTTTTGTTCCTTATTCAAATTTATTCCCAATACTTTTCGATTGCTTGTAAAATTCATAGTTAAATATCGCTGCAATCGAAAAGTATTGGGAATAAATTTGAATATGGAACAAAAAGCAGTTTCCTTCCCAGGCAGGATTTGAACCACGAAAGTCTTAGTTACCAGTCTAGCCAAATCCTAGCAATTCCTGCCCATAGAACATCCCACTATTCATCCTCTTTTACTGTCTCAGTTCCCCGTGAATGGAATTCTCTACTTCAGAAGATTAGGGGCTGCCAGACAATAACCACTTTCAAGAAAAGGCTAAACGATTTCTTAAGGGCGCAGTCAAATTGAAATTAAACTTGTGATCGAGCTTAATAATTTAATTTAATTTAATTTAGATATGACTATCATTACTATTATTATTATTATTATTATTATTATTATTATTATTATTATTACATAATTATTTTATTGGTGTTGTGAAGACGAAAAGAATTGTCATTGTATTATATTAATTATGTATTATATTGTCTTGTATTTGTAGTATTGTATTGCTTTGAATTGTATTGTATTGTATTAATTTTGTTATATTCATAGCACTGTAGTATTTTTTATGATACTGGTTGAGTGGAAGAGAAGGCCGAATGGCCTTAACTCTGCCAGTTAAAATAAACCATTATTGTTATTATTATTATTATTATTATTATTATTATTATTATTATCGTGCTCTGGAGTGAACAAGGCTCTGAAATCAGCTACAAGTGTCGATAAGGTTTTTTTTGGCACTACTGCACCAAACTGCAGAATTATTCGGATGGATTCCCAGAAAAAAATAAAAATGTACCCATGTTGGGAATGCTAGCCAATTAATTTAATGAAAACACTCGAGAAACTGTTAAATCTGTTGGTACAGAGTCCTTCTTCACGACTGGAAAAACTCATTAACTGATCTAGTGAAGCCTCCAGGACAACTGCACTTTACCTGTAAATCTGCATCGTCAAAGAGGTTAATAATGAACAAAACCCAATTCAAGGACATTGTCATCAATGGAAAGTTATGTAATTATAGGGCAGACTTAACAAAATTCACACTCCCAGGTATTGTCGAAGTTGCCGTTAAAGGAAGAAACTGGAAAATGTTGTTAAATTGATAATGAAATATTTGCAGACAGATAAGTCGAAGATAAAGAACTAGAGCACTGCAAAAATATTTTGACAAAAAATCCTAACGACTTGCAGAATAAGATGAGGAAGTATCGGAGACAATAGGCCTATGCTGAATAATCGGAGAAATAAAAATTTAAATTTCAAAAAAGAAATCGTTACTTGTCAATTAGCTGAATGGAATAACTCAAAAAATTATAGTAACACTGTGTATTATTTGTAGGAGAGATTTTCTCAATGCAGAGAGAAATTAAGGTATCAATTAATATATTTTTAGTAACGGAATGTTCCTTATCTACTTGTTTTTTTTTTTTCAAAAGTCGCTTCATCCAATTTTGTTTACCTATTGAATCGAAAACCAGATGGTAAATTTATTCTTCCTTTCACGTAAATATTGCTTTGGCAATTAAGTGACATTTTGTATCAAATTTTACCGAAATTTAAAAACGACTAGTAGATATAGGTTTTTCGTAAATTATCAAAAACATTTTGGATGGCGCAACTTTTGGAACTCAGGTTCTCATATGATTCAGGCATGTGAAAATGATTTGCAAATTATCTCCTAAGTTTTGAAATACCTTCAAACTTTAAAATATTCATTAAAAATCAGGCATGTTCTGGAAATAAATGAACAAAATGCAAAATATTTATAAAATGAATTAGACTTGTTTAGGAAATAAAACGATATTGGATGACGCACCATTTGTCACAAAACTTGGACTAGACTAAGCAGCTTTTGGAACCAATGCCAATTTTTATAGGTGAAAATATATGGCAAGAAATCACTTTTCCCACTAAACAACGATGTCAGATTATGCAAGTGTGCCAATAATATATGAAACCACCGAAATCTCAATTTTTTTTAATTTTGGATAAGGTAGCTTTTTGAAACTCAGCTCTCGTATGTTTTTGGTTGTGACTTACTGTAGATATGCACATAAAATGAAAATTCTTAAAGGGACTGAACATTCATAATAACGATTTTATTCTTATTAGGTATTATTATTATAATTACAATTATTATTATTATTATTATTATTATTATTATTATTATTATTATTAATTATTTACAAATGGCTATTAAGGAACCCTCAGGTTCATTACCGCCCTCACATAAGCCCGCCATCAATCCCTACCCTGAGCAAGATTAATCCAGTCTCCATCATCATATCCCACCTCCCTCAAATCCATTTTAATATTATCCTCCCTAGTTTTCCTAATTATGTCAGGTGAAGAATACAATGCGTGCAGTTCTGCGTTGTGTAACTTCCATTCTCCTGTAACTTCATCCCTCTTACCCCCAAATATTTTCCTAAGAACCATTTTCTCAAACAGCCTTATCCTCTGTTCTCTCTCAAAGTGAGAGTCCAAGTTTCACAACCATATAGAACAACCGGTAATATAATTGTTTTATAAATTCTAACTTTCAGATTTTTTGACAGCAGACTAGATAACAAAAGCTTCTCAACCGAATAATAACAAGCATTTCCCATATTTATTCTATGTTTAATTTCCTCCAGAAAGTCATTTATATTTGTTACTGTTGCTCCAAGATATTTGAATTTTTCCACCTCTTCGAAGGATAAATCTCCAATTTGTATAGTTCCATTTCGTACAATATTCTGATCACGAGACAAACATATATATTTTCTTTTCGGGATTTACTTCCAAACCTATCAGTTTACTTGCTTCAAGTAGAATTTCCCTATTTTCTCTAATCGCTTGTGGATTTTCTCCTAACATATTCACATCATCCGCATAGACAAGAAGCTGATGTAACCCGTTCAATTCCAAACCCCCCTCTGTTATTCTGAACTTTCCTAAAGGCATATTCTAGAGCGAAATTAAAAACAAAGGTGATAATGCATCTACCAACACTACCAGTTAAAATACATTTAAAATGAGTAATATAATCAAGTAGTATTACATATATCATAATTTGTAATTTAGGAATTCTTTTACTCAATAAAACATTGATCAGTTACAATGTTTTTAACTTTCACTTTAAATTTTGCATAAGGTAAAGTTTTTATTATTATATTATTGTTATTATTATTATGATTATTATTATTATCATTATTATTATTAATATTATTAAAGGTTATAACCATTATTAGAAGAAATATTACTGGAAGAGCAGTTGTGTTTTATTGCGGAGAAAGCATGTAGTGGCAACACCTTCATACTACAAAAAAATTATCAAAAAACATAAAGAATCAATCTAGAGAGACATATTCTGGTTAGGAATTTCATTAAAGCGTTTTACGAAGTAAAAAATTCTTGCAATAGAAGATTATTACAAAACGAGCCATTAAGACATATTGAACATTCCTCAATTTTTGTCTCATATTTAACTGTTGATATACATATATTATAAAAAGCTTCAGTTTTAATCTCGTTCAATCTTGGTGATACCACGTAAATTTGTGTAAAATAAATTAAGTGTAATAATTGCAAATCCTTGCATGATAATTTGAACGACGTAGCGTTGAGTTGTACACACAAGGTAGTTTTCCTTGTGCCGTATATCAAATTCCTGTCATGCAATAAACATGTTTCGTGCGTGATACTTCTGGTAAAAATTCCAGGTTAAGTTCAATATATTTTCCATGATTTCTCTTCCATGTTAGTAGACCAACTGGCGGTTGCGTGATAAAAAATACTCCATGCATGTAAATTATTTATTCACCGAGGTACGATTTTCTTCATTTCTTCGTTCCTTTCCTTCTTTCTGCAATTCTGTATCAATCTCTGGTCGAATTCTAAGCAAGTGTCTATCATCATACTTTTCTCGTGACCCACGTTATTTCATAGATCTAATCTTACTTCACCAATACAGTTTCCGTTGAATGAAAGTCCTGTACTTTCAAGACTTTTTTTACATGTAAATTAAGGGAAGGGGCACCTAATATTGAACAACGGCATACCTACAACTAATGAAAAATATATAATATAGTGAAGTTCAAGATGAGACGAAACTGCAAGTACAACAGTCCTTGGTTCACTTTACTTACTTACTTATTTACTTACTTACTTACTTAATTACTTACTTACTTACTTACTTACTTACTTACTTACTTATTTACTTACTAGCTTTTAAAGAACCCACAGGTTCATTGCGCCCGCACATAAGCCCGCTATCGGTCCCTATCCTGAGCAAGATTAATCCAGTCTCTTATCATCATATCCCACCCCCCTCAAATCCATTTTAATATTATCTTCCCACCTACGTCTCGGCCTCCCCAAAGATCTTTTTCCCTCCGGGCTCCCAACTAACACTCTATATGCATTTCTGGATTCGTCCGTACGTGCTACATGCCCTGCTCATCTCAAACGTCTGGATTTAATTTTCCTAATTATGTCAGGTGAAAAATACAATGCGTGCAGTTCTGTGTTGTGTAACTTTCTAAATTCTCCTGTAACTTCATCCCTCTTAGTCCCAAATATTTTCCTAAGCACCTTATTCTCAAACACCCTTAGCCTATGCTCCTCTACTTGGTTCAATTTACTGAAATTAACTTACCTTCAATTTATTTTAAATTAACTTAATTTTACCTTACTCTGTTTTAATATGCCTTATCTTACATTTACTTTATTAAAATTTGCCTTATTTTTACTTTCCTCTACTTTAACTTATTTTTACTTGACTTTACTATAATTTACCCTCCTGATAGTCGATAGTGGATAGCGTCACTCCTACTGCAATAAATGTTAGTTATTTTTTGGAAGTAATATTTCTCACACGAGCTGATGAGCAGGAGTTTGGAGATTAAATTTCTCATACCGGTAGCCATCTCATTAATGGCTGCTTGCTTGTAAACAAAAGAACGTGATTTTTGGTTTCAAGAAATTATAGTCTACATAAAGATGTTTAACGCTCATTTTCTGTAAATCACATTTCCAAGAACCGTTTCCCTGGTAACTCAAAAACTATCCAACATTCTGTAGTGAAATTTTTTGTGTCGTACTTATTGAATTATGTAAAATCATGTCTCTATCTTCAATAGATTTTCTGATAAAAAATAAATTGCTTTAACATAAAATAAAATATATTATTTATTAATTAATGTAATTGAAGAAGCAGGATATTGCAAACATGAGTTTCAGCAATAAAATAAAAGAGAGAAAATACTAAAATTTTGAAAAGTGTCTGTGTTATGAGGGAAACGCTTCATCACTGCACACTGAACCGCCACCATATTGGATTTAAAAAAATATGTAACTAAATTCTTTATTGTAAATTATTTATTTCATGTAGAGGAAGGACAGTGTTTTACACCTACTAATTTTCATTATTGTACAAGTTACAGTAATGGAGCAAAAACATGTTTGAACATTTTCAAAATTTTACTGCTGTAAGCTGTAGGTCAGTGATGTCAAAGCAAGCGCATTTTTCTGACCTTGACATCATGCGCGGGTGTCAAGCGCTAGATATGGAAGGAAAAAGGATTATGTATATGAATAAGCAGCCTGTTGGATTAAGAAAACAGTGGTGTGCAAACTTCAAACGGAACGTGAAATTTTATGTCGTTATTTTTATATGGCTTCTTTCTGTTTGATCTGTAAAACTACAATTTCTTAGTATTTCAGTTGTGTTTTAAACGTTAATAACATAATAAAGAGTTAAGAAGGAATATACACATAAATTCCATAGTAGTATAACTATATTGTAGTAATTGTATGAAACATAATTCATAAAGAAAGTGATATCCTAAAGAAAGAGATTGAGTATGTCATAGTAAGTTGGAATTGATATTGATGGTATTTTTAGTCTTATAAAATCAATTAATCAAAACAATATTATAGTACAAAGCAAAGTTACTTAGGTATATGTTTTAACTGTAACTAATACTACATAACAAAACTCTTATCACATTATGCTTTTAAGGTGATATTGGTGCGCAACTTTCTATTATCAGATTATTAAAATATTTTCTCAAAATCTGATAGAGCTGACGTTTTAAAAACACATGGGCACATATATTTTATTTATGATGTAACAAAAGTTGCTTTGTTAATTCATTTCCTTACAAACATTTTCCATGCGAATATTTTCAAAATTTTCAATACATTATCTTCAGTAATATGTATTCACGATATATTACATTTAGGAAAACCTGTAAGGCTATTAATATCTGAAAATTTAACTTTTCTGTAAAAAAATTGGCGAAAATATTCATTTTGAATAAAAGAGTAAACTTGTGAACAATTTGCATTATAATTGAAACTTCCATTCTTATAATCTATATATATATAATTTGAACTGGTAATGGAAATTACGGGAAAACGGCTGAACGGATTTTAATAAATGGCCCCTCATTTTGAAGTTTGGAACCCAAAGTTTTTCGGAAAAGTAGTAGTTTTCAGTGAAATGTCAATTTTCCTACATGATTTTCCTATTTTACAAAATCCATCTGTTGTCAGTTTTGAGCACTAATTTTATTGAATCACGGCCGACTTGATTGAATTTCAGAACAAAACACACACTACAATAAACAACAGCTATTACACGAAGGCCATGACCTGCAGAATTGCCGACATATTTAGAGCTCAATTCAATTTGTTATTAAAAACTGATTCTGCAGTGTATAATTTTCTGAGTACAGCTGTGTATTGGATATTCAAATCTACAAAACTTGAGGTGGTTTGATGACATTGTTACCATTAGAAATTAAATATTATTATAGTTAATATCATGATGCATCTATTTTTCATTAATTGTAATAATATTAATGCTATATTGATGACATGAAAGTGAAACGTTTTGAGGTTATGTAAGTAAATGCAGAGAATATCTTAATTTAGATCTTCATTTCTATAATTTACTGAGTGGCTGCTATATAACTACAAAACTTAAGTAAAATAATAATATTGTTATTAAAAATCAAATATTTTTATACTTATTAACCCAGTGGGGTTGGGTCTTTTTCATATACTTAATGAGGTGTGGTGTAGATATTGATATGTGTCATTGTCTTCAGTATTGGCTCGAGAGGGCGCAAAAATTACAGTTCCTAAGGAAAGATCAAAAGGTATTACTTACTGATAAAATAAGAGGCCTGGAAAATTTTGTAGTCTCCAGATCATTTCAGCAAGATCTCTTAGTAGAATAAAATGATTTTACGTTCTACATTTCAAGTTCTACATGCAGCAGCTATACGAAAATGCTATTGTTCGAAAGCTTAGCAAACCTTGACATTTTTTTAACTTTTGCCTACAATCCACAATGACCTGAAATAGCTACTGCAATCGTCCTGACATTGATACTTACGTTTTCGCGTTGAAACTCAAAAACTGAAGATGGATAGGTTCAAGAAAAAATATTTGGCCTAAAAAATTCCATTCAGAGGGAGTATGTTTTATTATTATGGAAGCAAATAACTATCAAAAAGACAAGTATTCTTCATTGAAAATAAATCTGAAAAATATTTATTTGAACTTCTAACGAACTTAGTTTGCAGCAGCATTTGCTGCACAAGCCACTAGTATACTTATACCTCTCAGACAACTCTAGAAATTAACATGGATACAGTTTTAATAAGTTATCTTTCCTTTATCTATTGAATCAGTGCTGGCCATCCCTGAATATAGCTCGACCAAGCGGCATATACTACCTCTTTCGTCTGTCTCTTTCCTTTCCGCTGTAAAGCGCTCAGGATCTCCTGAGCTCTAAAGCGCGCGTTTGCTCCTATGGGCATCTTTTGACATTACTGCTATAGGCTATCTAACCCCTTAACGAGACATAAAATAAATAAATTAAAAAAAAAAACTTAACAAACCCAAGAGATCCACAACCAACACCAACCAACAACTAAAGTGTAAAATATAAAAAACTAAATTCACAACAAACATAGAACAAAAAAGTAGCAGGAAAAATTTATACAAACATTCCACTACAAAGACACATCCTGAATGAGCCCAGTTGCTGAATTCCGTTTCTTCGCGGAATGCCTGTCAGAACATCCTCTTAGGCCCAATTCTATAAAACTCCCTGACTAAAGATCAACTTTGATCGAAGGTCGAAAAGTGAACCGAGTTCAGACACTTCTTCTATTGTATAAAACTTTTCTTGGTTTAAATGCAATCTTAGTTCACGTGAAAAGGATTTGGCAACATCGCATAAACAGGTGAAATATGTGATGCGCGGACCATGTTGTACAGGTTTGTTCAGTGTTGCCAATCTAGCGACTTTAACTCTTTTTCAACAACAATTTCTTTTAACTTTTATATTGCTTAAGTAGGAATTTAGCGACCTTTCTAGCACCCCATAGTGACAAAATTTAATCTTTCTTTGTTGATAATGAGAAATCTAGCGACTTTACAACTACTTTTTGGCGACTTTCCGTACACTCTGTTGGAGACACTGGTTTGTTTTGTGCAATGTAAATAGTGGCTTACAATAAGAAGAAAGTCGACTATTCTCCAAATTGTTATCATGTTATGGTGTTTGATACTGTTAAACATAATAAAGCTTTATAAAACGACAATTTTCATTTAGTAATACAGTTAATTGAACATTTATGAATGTACCTATCATATTCATTAATAATTAATGGTTGTTATAAACATAATATAATTATAGGTTATGTTATTTGATACTGCTGAACACGATAGAACCTTATAAAATATAAGATTGTTTGTGTATTAAGGCAAAAATTGAAAAAAATATATATAAATGTACCTACCATATCTATTAATATTAATATTAATAATAATAACGGATTTTTTTTTGCACAATCTGTCACTCGTATATTTCAAACAGAAAAGAAATAACTGAACTTGGATCATCTGACTTAATCGGAGAAATTTCTTCAGTCAAAGTTGACTTTAGTTTGAGACAAATTAATCTCAGATTAGACTTTATACAACACAAAATTCCAAGTTCAGCTAGAACAAGGATCAATTTAACCTCTGATCTAAGGTTAAATGGTTTATACAATCGACCCTTAGGATAGTAGTCATAGACGACTTAACTTGCCGTAAAATGGGAAAAGAAAACGACTCCAAGAAATTGCATTAAGAATGTATTGAGAAGTAAAAAAAGAATGACAGAAACTAGTTGAAACTCATCACATTGGTCAATAACAAGAATTTCAAAACAGTAACAGTTAACGACAATCATGATATTCCGTTGCTTATATATGTATTGGGGGCATAAGCAGTTCCCTTGAATTGTATTTATAGATTCATGTATACCGAAATAGTCACTCCAGGCGATCTGGAAATATAGTTCGATATCTACTGTATAACATCTTTCGGAATCATATTGTTACAACTTGATGCGTGCTACGAGCGTATTAATTTTATGGACAGTCAACACTGATTCTATTCGTGATACAAACGTTCCCCGTTGCTAGAAAATGTCAGTAGCCAGGCGCTGTGTTGCTATAAATTCTGTGGAAATGATATGTCACTGAGAAACTACCTACCAGTTTTTTACTTGCAGGGAAAGATAGGTATATAAATTTAGACTTATTTATAGTTAACAAGTTTACGGAAAGTCTAAAATTAGATATAATATGTGTATTGTATTGTATTGTATTTATTAACATTCCATGGTATTCATACATGCTTACAGCTAGAATATGGAACAAGTCAAAAAAATTAATACTATTATAAAATCTTAATTTATAGTCACAGTCTAGATGAAATATACAGACGAGATTTGCAATATAGTCTACTAGTACAACACATAGTTTTAGTATCAATTTCATGAAGTGTTATTGAATATCATGAATTCACCTACAGAATAGAAGGCGTGAGAAATTAGATACTTCTTTAATTTGGCCCCAAATAATTTTATGTTTTGAGTTTCATTTTTTATATCGATAGGGAGGCTATTAAAAATTTTTACTGCCATATAACGCACTCCTTTTTGATAGCACGATAGACTTGCCGATGGAGTATGAAAGTCATTTTTTGACGTGTATTTATGCTATGAACAGTTGAATTAGTTACAAAGTTTTCACGATTACATACGAGAAAGATTATTAATGAAAAGATATACTGACAAGCCATGGGCATTATTTGTAGTTTTTTTAAAATAGTCCTACACGATTCCCTAGATTTGGCACCTACTATTATTCTAATTACTCTTTTTTTGTAATAGAAATATATTGTTAATATCTGTGGAATTTCCCCAGAATATTATTCCAAAACTCATTACCGAGTGGAAATATGCAAAGTATATTGTTTTTAAGGTATTGATATTTACTATCTTTTGCATAGATCGAATAGCAAAACAAGCTGAATTTAGTTTGGGGGTAATTTATTTAATATAATTTTTCCAATTTAACACATTATCGATTTTAAGCCAATAAATTTGGTTGTTGTTGTTGTTTCTAATAGGGATCTATTATTAATTATTGCGCTAGAAATTTGCGACGTTGAATTTGGGCAGGATTTAAATTGAATTATGTTAGTTTTGTTACAATTTAATACTAATTTATTGGCTGAGAACCAGTCACGTATTTTGAAGAGAATTTCCTCTGTTGAAGATTGGAATGTGTTGGAGTTATTGGCTGTAATTACTATACTTCTGTCATCTGCAAATAATATGGGATGACCTACATCTTTTAATAGAGGGACAAGATCATTTATAAACACTAGAAAAAGTAGGGGACCTAATATTGAGTAGGGGACTATATATTGTGTATAATATATTGTGTGTAACACAGATTAGCATACATATCGATTTAACATGGGAAATCAATTATATATAAATACTATATTCCCTCTTTATTTCACAGAAGAATTTTATTAGGAAAAATATAGAGAGACTTCAATAGCCTATAGGTCAGATTCTGTCGGATGCTTTTCCAATTCACTGCGAGCTAAAGTAAGGCGATGCACTATCACCTTTACTATTCAACTTTGCTCTAGAACAGTGGTATGCTCTGCGGATCCCTGGGGAAATCCACGGTTAGTAATACATACATCAATATTCATTAAGTATGAGGTCTCGCCCACCTCATTGAATATTACACGTCTACTCTGAAGTAGCCAATGTGTATTATTACCATTTAATACGAGAAAAATTCGTACCGGCACCGGGAATCGAACCCAGGACCTCTCAGCTCTGCGCTCTGAGCGCTCTTTCCAACTGAGCTATGCCGGGACACGATCCACGGCGCCGGCCGAACCTCTCTCGTAATGTTTTTACGGCCTTACTACCTGCATTTGAGACGATACACGTCATGTATATGCAGGAGCGCATATATTTATATGACTTTGTGTCCATATTCAATGAGGTGGGCGAGATCTCATACTTAATGAATATTGATGTATTAACTGTTAACAGTTGTTACAAACTGTTGTTGAATATGGCCACAAAGTTCATTCCATTCATTCATTCATTTATTTTATTCCATAGATCTTACATGAGCAATGAAGCTTTAAGATGTGGAACATGTCAACATTTTACAATATTACAATTACAATTTTTTACAAATTTTTATAGTTTTACAATTTAGTAATTTTCTACAATTTTTACAATTTTGTACAATTTTTTTACATTTTGGCGAGATGTAGTGAGATGAGATGAGGTCCGAGGATTCGCCAAAATATTACCCGGCATTTGCCTTTTCGGTGGGGGAAACCTCGGAAAAACCCAACCAGGTAATCAAATCAAAGGGGTTGATGCCAAGGACTCGCCATAGACCATCCGGCTTCAGTCCCACGGCTGGGGAAAACCTCCGAAGAAACCAAAGTCCAAAGGGGGATCCAACCCAAGCCCCAACGCAGCTCCGGATCAGCGGCCCGGCGAGTCTGCCGACTGAGCTACATCGATGGCTCTACTAAAAGTATACAATACATAGCCAATCAGATTATTAAATTTACAAACGCAAGCGATCATTCATAAGTTGAGCTATATTATAATACAAAACAATTTAATTAAATTTAAGGCATAAACAATTCAACCAGTTGTGATATACAGAAATTGATAATACTTATCATGCAAACTACTTCAAATTACAAACACAAACAATATCAGTAGAGCTATATAGATTACTATTCAATTTAAAGCATATACAATTCATCGGCCAAAACTATACAAATATATACAATACAAAGTAGCATACTTTCATTAAGCTATACAAATTTGTGCAATTAATATCAAGTAGATTAATTCAATTTATAATCATAAACAATTCATCAGTAGAGCTACACAGACTAGTAATCATTTTAAGAACATATACAATTCATCAGCCAAACTATACAAACATATACAATCAAATTAGTTCAATTTACAAACTTATTTTCGTTAAGCTATACAATTCATATGAAATAGATTAATTCAATTTATAAGCTTAAACAATTCATCAGTTGACCTATACAGTATACTATTCAATTTACAGTACATACAATTCATCAGTTATGCTAAACAAAAAATACAATACATAGTAAACAGATTAAGTCAATATAAAAACATATTTTAGTTGAGCTATATAAAATTGTACATGTCATTTAAGTAGAATAATTCAATTCACAAGCATAAACAATTCATCAATTGTGTAGAAGGTATGAGTATGTAGAAATTTGATTAATTCTTTTCTGAACCTTTTCTCGTTGTTCTTCAAATCTTTAAGATAATTAGGCAGTGCATTGAAGACTGTTATACATGAATAGCGAACTCCTTTTTTAAAACAGCTTAGACTAACAGAGGGTAGATGAAGATCTGATTTATGTCTTGTATTACAATGATGAATGTCTTGATTAGTACTGAATTTATCTTGGTTCTTAATATACAGCATCATTAGGGAAAGAATGTATTCACAAGGTAAAGTCAAGATTTCTAAGTTTCGGAAAATATTTTTACATGAGGTCCTTTTATGCACACCGGCCATTCGTCATATAAAAAAGTCATATAAATATATGCGCTCCTGCATGTACATGACGTGTATCGTCTCAAATGCAGGTAGTAAGGCCGTAAAAACATTACGAGAGAGGTTCGGCCGGCGCCGTGGATCGTGTCCCGGCATAGCTCAGTTGGAAAGAGCGCTCAGCGCGCAGAGCTGAGAGGTCCTGGGTTCGATTCCCGGTGCCGGTACGAATTTTTCTCGTATTAAATGGTAATAATAGTAATATATATTATATTTTGAAATAAATAACATATAATACTACCGCTTTTATCGACGCGATTGTGCGGTACTAGACGCAACTGTACTTGTGCCGAAAAAAATTGGTTTTAAACAATGTAAATACTTATATTAACATCTTAGTTTACTGTGGTTATTTGAGTGATTTTGTGAGTTCATAAGAATTGTTTCATGTTATTAAGAAAACTTAAGTGATTTATGAGTGTTACGTTATGTTTGTATTTAAAATGAGTCATGTTTGACAATATCGTATTACTATCTTTGTGTTAATGGTATGTATCTGGGAATTGTGACGTGATAGAATCTGATTCAACACCTCAAAATGAGTTAAATCTACGCATTTACATAACCAGATACACGAAAAAAGTTTCGATTTGTTTACTTTTGAATATAACTTAATTCCGACTTTAAACATACTCGGTACATAAAAAAATATTTTGTTTCAACTTTTCTAATAAAACCGCAATTTAATTATAATTAACGGTAGTTGCTATGAACTTTAAATTAACAACGTTTGCATGTTGTTTATACGAGTAAATGATGACCTAGAGATAATTGTAACTTCTGCACGAGCTGAATAGGTATTTAGTGCAAGCGTAACCTGCGATACTAAACAAGGAATGTCTCAACAGAGAAATTCTGTTGTGTGAGACTACTACAATTAATATACCACCGTCAAGTCATTACACACCTTATTTGTTAATATACTATATTACTTTCGGTTATGCAACTGCTTAAAAAGTAATCAACGTTACTTCTCGTTTACTTATTTCACTATCTCGAAGCCTGGAGACCAGATTATTGAATCGATTTTAAATTAAGGTGCTATCTCACATTCTTAGTCAGCGAAGGGAAGAGATGATGACATCATTTACGCCATTCTTTGGAACATAACCTGAGGGGGTTTCCAGTAAATGCGACCTGACGACTTTGTCACCAATCCTGAGAAAGTGGTTAGACTTAAAGCTACAAGATACAAGCGAGACAGAGAAAAATGTAAAATATATCTCTGGTAGTTTATAACAAATAATTTTACCGATACTATAAATAATCTGAATTTATACGATTACAGATTATACTTATATTATGCCTATCTTTTTATTGTTGAATAATTTCGATTAAGATAATATAAAATACTTTCCGGTTTCGAAAACGTGTAACTTACGTTTAACGAAACTCGAATCATTAAAATTCATACCTGTAGAAAAAGAACCTCGGAAAATTTCGCTTTAGTACATCACTTGTGGTAAGCAAGGTGCGAATTAAGATTTCTGATGAGGAGGAATAGAATCCTAGATAGAGAATACTACACATAAAATTATCTTCATTCGATACGGCTCAACGCTTGGTCGCACTGATTTGCTTGTCTTGCATCTTGATCATAATAACAAATGAACAGGCTTAAGATAAGATGTGTAATTTCTAAGTTATTCATTTTTGTCGGCTTGCCGGTGATGATAATACATCAATCTTAATTTGGCTCATCCGTATTCGAAAATCAGATCTGCTTATTCCGCTCTCGTGTACTCCTCCATTTCATTAGGACTGATTGACTGCAACTTGTACACATACACTGCTGTCTACAGACGTGCATATCAGGACCGACCATGTCCGTTACACATTACGCTATCTGCATTGTTTTAGTGTAGTTTCCTGTCCCCATCCCTCAGACAGCGCACTGAATGGAATGCTGTAAGTAGACAACGTAAACAACGTCAGATGAATACAGTATGTGTAAGACGTACAGATAAATACACATAAATAAGGTGTACAGAGGAATAAAATTAATCCATTTACACACAACTATTGTAACTTTCGACTCGGTCATTTCCGGACCAGGGTTCCTTATCTCAAATTGATACATGTGCCCTTCGCCATCATCCTTGAAAGTTTGTAACACTAACCCGCAAACACCCTGTATATAAGTAAAGTACGACTTAACGGGCTAGCACCTTTTATTTTACACTAAACGAGCTACAACTGTTTCATTTAACATCTCACTCACCGCCTTCTTTTTTCGCCTTTCTTTAAATAGTGACAGCTCCTTTTAATATCGATGTGGCGATTTTCCTGGAAAAGCTCTTTGGCATGCTTAATCTGCTTCTACCAATATTTCGTTAGGAATTTCAATGCAATTCATTTCTACAAATTAATCTCAGACAAAACCATTTGTAGCAAACATTTTTATTTTATTTTCCTACCTTAGTAACCGATTATGACGTTTTTCCTATCATAATAACTGATCAAGCCGTATATCAATTGTTATTATACAGGGTGTTTCAGAAATACTTTGACAAACCTTGGGGGCATGTTTCTCACACCAAAACAATAAAAACGTTCATTTAAACATATGTCCGAAAATCCTTTGTTTTAATTATTAATGAAAGAACATAATGAAACATCCGTAAGATATTGTCAGCTTGGTAGCAAGTGTTGCAGCTTTAATCAATTCAGAAACTTATAACTAGGGAACGGAATTTGGAGCAGTAAAAGCTAGTATTGGCATCTACACAGTAATTTGTTTACAACCCTTTATACCAAGTCCTTCCCTCCATGATATACTCGCAGATCTCTGCACGTCAACAACAGGTGAACGGGACAGTTGCCGCATAAAAACCTCAACGTGCAGGTTTGCAGTTCAGAGTAGTGAAGTGCAGGTACAATGCGTAAAGCGAAACCAACTAACAATACAACATTGAAAGACTATATTTGTAAAAGCTCCAGATCGAGTATCAAAATTCAGGAAACAATTCCCTAAATTGCCGCTCCCCCCATTTCCAGTTCTTAAGAGCTGGGGGTCATGGTTAGAAGCTTGCAATTATTACGCACATCACCTCCAATCTGTGAAGAAAATGGTCCAGTCTTTCAATCCCGATGACGCGGCTGCGATTCAAATACGCCAGGAACTGCTGAAGGATAGAACAATCTAGAAAGAAGTCGTGGATATTAAGTAATTTTTTTTTTTTTATATTTACCGGATGCCATTATTCGATTAGAAAAGTCAGGAGTAGAACTAGTTGAGCAAATAAATATTATGAGGACTATTGTAAATAAACTGAGTGCAGTAGAAGGTGAAGTAGGAAACCGTGTTGGTGAAAAAATGAACAGGGTTTGATTAAAAATGATGGATACGATATTCTTAGTCGGATTTCAGATGTACTAACAAAGACGTGTCCCAATGACGTCATTCAACATGATATTTACAATTGATTACAACAAGGCACAGTAGGAATAATTGTTTCATCAACAAAACATAGCATTAATTGAAACTGCCATTTCGTTTGGTTCTATATTTTGTTCAACATTTAATGATACTACATTAGGCTATGTTGTAAACATTGTAGTATATTGCATATCTTGTAAATTCTGTAGTATACGTTGTATACAGTACATATTATCATATTTCATAATATTGTAAATAAAGGTTTTAATTTAACACGCTCCTGACAGAAAAAAACATACATATTCAGAGGCGAGTTCCATACAGAAGACAACTGTCTATCAGCCATCAATGATTCCACTGACACGCGAGGACGCAGAGATTGATATTTAATTATGTATATTTGTAATGCTGTTTATTGGTGTCTTGTGCGTTGCCAAGAAAAACACATGTAGTTCAAAATGAAATGCAGATTATGTTCATTATGTAGGCCACTATATATCATTAAACTACAGAGTGATTTATATAGAACTGACACATTTCTTTCATTAATTGTTTCAAAACGAATTGCGCTAGCGACAACTTATTATACCTAAAATGTAGAGGAATTTTGGGAGATTATTTACCTCTATAGCAAATTTTGTCCGGCGTTGTCAAATCCGGAGATCTCGGTCGCCACAGATTCCTGGAAATTATTCGGTCGTCACATAACCGGATAAATGGAACCATGCTTCATCTGTGAACCATGTGATGGACAATATGGCAGAGTTTTGCACAATGAACGTCTGAAACCAACAGCAGAATGTTCTGGAGTTTCGATTCCTTGTCACTAGATGCGCAGATGTTTGTTTTATTCCTATTGTTGGCAGCTGTTTTCGACATTTTGTGTCAACGTGAAAATGAAGTACACATTAAATCAACGACTCTTCCTTGTGAAGCAATACTGGATTACGAATTCAATTACAGCTACTCAAAGGGCATACCAGAGAGAATTTGGTGTTCGCAATCCTCCCAAAAGAAACACAATGCTGGGACTGGTAAACAAATTGGAAACAACTGGATCTCTGTTGAGTGAAAAGGGCAAGCATCGTTCATCTAGGCTTCCCACGGTTGTTGTTGACGTAAGAGCACGACTGGAGCAGTCACCCAAAAAATCATTAAGACGTTTGTGGCAGGAGACAGGGTACACCTACTCAATGTGTCAGAGAGCCTAAAGCCATATAGGGTTACGGTTGTTCATCAGCTACAGGAACCAGATAAGGATAAAAGATTGAATTATTGTCGTTGGTTTCAGACATTCATTGTGCAAAATCCTGCCATATTGTCCATCGCATAGTTCACAGATGAAGCATGGTTCCATTTATCCGGTTATGTGACGACCGAATAATTTCCAGGAATCTGTGGCCACCGAGATCTCCGGATTTGACAACGCCGGACAACATTTGCTATAGAGGTAAATAATCTGCCAAAATTCCTCTACATTTTAGGTATAATGAGTCGTCGCTAGCACAATTCGTTTTGAAACAATTAATGAAAGAAATGTGTCAGTTCTATATAAATCACTCTGTATAACATTTGTGTATTCTGCAATACGTTTACAGCACGTTGTGTGTAAGTTTGTATGAAGTGGACTGTACTCGTCCATGCTCTGTGACGCAGCTCGCTTGACAGTCACTGAGCTACAAATATCTATACTACGTTTCACCATTCTTTATAATACTCCAAATCCCTTTCCCTGCTTATAACAAATGTTCAAATAACAAATGACTGTAGTAAAAAAGTCTCCTTGGAAACACATAGCCATCTAGGATACAATGGGTGCATCAGCAGATTTGTATCGATAACATCATTCGATTATCTAACAAAATGAATTATTATCGGTTACAAACTTAAGTTAAGTTAAGATGTTGGATTATACCGCGAGATGCGTTCTTATAAGTTTCTGAATTTGTGATATTGCAACACTTGCTACCAAGCTGACAATATCTAACAGATGTTTCATTATGTTCTTTCATTAATAACTAAAAAACTAAGGATTTTCAGACATATGTTTATATGAACTTTTTTCTTGTTTTGTTGTAAGGAACATGATCCCAAGGTTTGTCAAAGCATTTCTGAAACACTCTGTATCTACACATTATCAATAATTTCTGTTCCAACAACATGCAAAATACAATTATTAATTTATTTTCGCTTAAGATATACGATTCAAAATACCATAAAACGTTGTACAATACACGACTGTTATAAGAACTCAACATGCTCACATCAATAACTGAGCTCGCTGTCACTGTTTAGTTAAATTCTATGCTCGCATGTTAAGGTCTACATAACGGTCTTGTATCGTCAATAACTAGTACTAGTATTAAGTGTTGCCTGAACTGTTTATCGAGTTCAATTATCTTTTAAGACTTCGATTTCTTTCATGTCACTACGATTAATACATAATGTCAACATAAGCGGTTGTATGAAGACATTCGAATGTGCTTCTTAGATTAATATTGTTACAACTAGCCGTACCCGTGCGCTCCGCTGCACCTGTTAGAAATAAATATAAAGTAATTACATAATTAAAATAGGACGTTTGATCCATGGAACAACTTGTACAACAGCGCAAGATAATCTGCTTCGCTCATTACCCAATTTTTTTGCATTGCATTTATTGCATATATATTTTATGTATTTTAACACGATTCAATTGAGTATAGTTAAAATTTGAATTATAAAATAATGGATTGCTAAGCTAACGTACTATTACTGCATACTAAATCAATACACTCTCGTTGTTCGTTAATTCTCTGAGATTAAAATGAGTGTACATAAATATTATTTTAAGAAATACAGAAAACGAATGTACAAAATAGCCTATCAGATTTTCTGTGCATAAGAAGCTATTTTAATCTTACCTGTCCTCAATTCACTCAGACGTTACTGTAATAACATTATAGCATTATGTCCATCTAGAGAAACTACACTTTCCAATGGTGAAATAATAATTAATTATACAAATCGGTTAATTTAGCTTCTGATATTACTTCATACAAAGACAGAAACATTCTCTGTAGGCTATGTTTAATAGCTTTCGATTGTTTCTGTCCAAGGCCCCTTATAGACGAATTCATTTGTTTATTTCATTACACCGCCTTAGATGGTAGTTATTTTAATTTTGAAACTCATTTATCTCATTAAATATCAGTCCTATCAAAATTATTTAAAGAATAAAACTTATCGGAAATGATTTTTAAAGAAATTTTTGTTATGTAACATTTTTCACAAAAATCAATAATAAGCGAGATATTTCTATTTATTTAATTCAGGCCTCCTTATAACCCCCCTTTTAAATAATGTATTTTGAATGTCATATAGCCTAAAATCTAAGTTATAACGAACTTAATTTATATTCCAGTTTTCATATGAATCGGTTCAGCCATTATCGCGTGAAAAGGCAACAAACATACAGACAGACATACAAACAAAAATTTCAAAAATGCGATTTTCGGTTTCAGGGTGGTTAATTATATATGTTAGGACCAATTATTTTTGGAAAATCGAAAATTACCAGAAAAATGTCTGCTACAGATTTATTATTAGTATAGATTTCTTTTACGCATCTCAAGATATTGTCACTACATAGTTTCGGTGGACAGCACAGAGCGTCTATGAGAGCATGCCTTTGAATTGCATAGATAGTTAATAGTGTTTAATACGTTTCAGTAAACTATCATCTTAGCTCGAATGGTTTTCTCATTGCATGTGTGGGCAAAATGTGATCGCTCCCGAAAATAAAGAGGGCTGTCTCCTGACAACTTTTAGTTGGTATAATCGTAGTAAAAAGTTAACTTTTATTGCATATAACTTGCCTTTAAATAAATATTATTGTTATTAAATCCAAGTGTTATTTTGTATATGAGTAATATATTGTTATTCACCGACTTATATACACAGATACACGAATAGATGAAGTAAACACTCACTATCGGAGCGTGCGGGGACAGACCGCAGCTCAACTGTTGAGTAGTACAGGGACATCATTTTATTTTTACCAACATTTTTAATATTAACCTGGCTATACCTTTGGATTAACGCCGTTGTCTACCCCCCTTCCATGACTGGAGTTCGACGATACTGGCGTAATATGCAAACAAATTACTTTACTAGGTATAGGAGGGAAGAAAAGTAGTTCATCTATTTACGTAAACTAGGAAATATCGCGATTTTGACTTTGATAATTTTCATTAGGTTTTTGTTTAATCAAAATACCGTACTGTATTAACAATGAGTGTTTTTACTCACGAACTGAGCTTTCCATGTGGACGTATTCATTATGCAGTGTATATTATACTGTCTACAGCACATTAGCGTACAACATAGTGAATGAAGTTAAATTGAAAAATAATCATAATATGGATATTTAAACACATTTTTTAAAATGGTGGCCGTTCATTTCGATACAGGCTTCAGTTCTAATGTGCGTATTATCGCACTATAGACTATTGTACGTAATTCCAATTACCAGGTTCGTACTTCGTATCAGTAACTCATGTTGAAATAATTCTGTACCTACTCTATAAAAGAGACCTTACGTACTGTAAATTCAATCTTCACTTCTGCCCGATCCGAAAAGATACAATTACTCAGACATGCTATCTACTGTCCGTCCAAGTGGTTACGTCGCAGCGTCGTAGAAAGGGAGGAAATCACGTGACAGTTAATTACTTAACGAGGCCGTTTTATTTAAGTTATTTTAAACAATTGCATGGGTATAATATTACATAGACGCCCAATTCCTAACAGAAATTAATGTTCTCAGAAAAGAGCTAAGACAGCCCAGTCACTAGCCTTTACAGAGAGGCGAGTAGAAGCAGGTGGGGGAAACCGGGATGCGACGTAGGAAAATGGAAAATGATGCAATATTGAAAGCTCTTTCGTCACTGGAAAACGCGAACATATTTTTGGAACGTACTGTTCACTATGACCGTAAGGCTACTATGACTGTATATGCGGTCTTGGATCTGTGTGGAGGACAGTTGAACTTCATTAGTAGAAGGGGTGGGAGTGAAGTACATTCAAAAACTCAGTTAAATTAAAAATTGAAGTAAAAATAAAATGATGTCCCTGTACTTGCATTCCGTATGAGGCTTGTTTGATCAACGTACACCTAACTTGTATTTAAAGTAACCAAACGCAGGATTGGACTATTAACCGACTGATTAACATGAAAATCAAGGATACGAAAAATTTAAATTATCTGTCCTCCACAGCAGTCATTTCATCTCAACAATAAACAAGTATTATTACGCAGCAGTCTTCCCACAGGATGCGAATTAACTGGGAGGTTGGGGGGGATTTCCCCCTGTTGGAAAGTTAGCTCTCTCTCATAAATTCATATTAACATCCCTGCCAGGGATAACTTCTATCCTCCCCTCACAAAATATCTTCATCATCATCATCATCGTCGTCGTCGTCGTCGTCGTCGTAAAAAGTATTGTGCCTAATGGCTCGTTACAGTCTCAAGCCATCTCTTTAAATGTCTTCCTAGCAGTAGCGGCCGGTGATCGAAATCCTCGGTGAGGCCAGATGCAACTAGTTTAAGTGCCTCCGATAGGAAATGTTTATATATGATATTAATTATTGTTATATTATTAATATCATGATTACTGTATTATTATTATTATTTTTTTTTATTATTATTAGTCTATTATTATTAGCCTACTATTGATGAAAAATAATGTCACTCACCAAATAAGCTGTTATGCTGTGAGTTTCAGTGATTGTTTCAGTGTGATGAAGCAACCCACATTATGTGTTGAAAATCCCCTCCTTTCTGTTCTTTTTATTTTTTTCCCTTGACAGCAACGAATAATGCCAACAGAGAAGTTTATTTTGCATCACATTACCACTTAACCATTTATGTTGTCCATACCAGGATGCAATAGAAACTCGCGTTTTAAGATTATCTGTCAGAAAAATTGTCAGCGATGTCGTAGGTATCTCGGTAGACTCTCTCTTTATTTAAAACTTCCTTTCTTTCAATATTATTTCTTCTTGAAAAAAGGACACTTTAACAATGAATTAACTGCACTAGCATTATTTCTCGCATTTGTTTCTGTTTATATTTTCCCGAAATACATAACAACATTGGCCTGGATTCACTACTGTACTACGAATTACAATAGTACAACACCCTCGCTTAAGTCATAAACTGAGACATAAGAGGAGGGAATAGTGTGGGTCTCTGCCTGCCAAAGAGCTGGAATTTGTGTTATTTATGGCCTATTTAGGAAGACAAGTCACCATTGCTATTCCCACCCCACTCTACCCTTGAGGGCGGCCCATGGATCTGACGAGTGAAACCGTGAGTGAAACCTGACCAGGCCACGAGGCCAGACGAATTGTGCCTCGGCTACAACGTTTTAAGCGCAAGCTCAAACCACGCGAAAATACAGAGAATTCAGAAGACAGACCCGGCACGAACGATTCTGGCCTCAGGAACAAATTTTACTGCAAAACAGGTCTATATACATCACAACCAGACCCGGCACGAGCGATTCTGGCCTCAGCAGTAAATTTTACTGCAAAACAGGTCTATATACATCACAAAGTTTTTAAATGCTTCTACAGCGATATATGCTTCATTCAAATAACTAATACATTATATAAAAACACTTGCCTCAGTCAATCAGCCGCCACTGCTTCCTAGTGTTCTCTTTTGGACAGTAGGTAAAAATTTTACGAGGAATGGAAGTCCTTTCCATGCGTGAACATGTTGCTGCCAGTTAGTTCTGTAACTATAGATGTAATCCAAAATAGAAGATACTTCAAGCTCTTGAAGAACATCTTCGTTCCTCTTGCGGTGTAATCTAGTACAGCCAGCTGTTCTTCGCAGGAATTTCATCTCGTTGACTACTATTCGGGTTTTATGTCTTTCCCTCAAAGTTCAGGCCTCACAACCATAAGTTAATACGAATATACTTTATAAAGTATAAAATAAGCAAAGAAATTAGCTCACAGATTGTATTGGTACAAGTACCCACGTAGGAGACATCCGGTCCATACCATCTTTCCACGTCTGTTCCAAAGGTTAAGGGAAAGAGGGCACGTGTTGCGAAATTACTATTCCATTTCCACACAACTATTTTTGCTTATAACTTTCGACTCAGTCATTTCCGGACCATGGTTCCTTATCTCAAATTGATACATGTGCCCTTCCCCATCATCCCTGAAAGTTTGTAACACCAGCTCGGAAACACTCTGTAGATGCACCTCTATTAAACAATCTTTACGATTCAAAATACCTTAAAAATATTTTGTCGCTATGGCTACATGCTGCCCGGAATTTATCTAGCATACGCCTGATTTTTACAATACGTAAAACGTATTAAGATTCTTTAGATTTAATTGAAGGTTCGAATTAACAAATTAAAAAAGGTAAATATCAGCACAAACTTAAAATAAAATAAATTATGAGTGCGTGCTTCAACGTCTCTACACATTACAATGAATTATTTTAAACATTTAAAGTATTTCTTTCTGACTATTACACTTTTACTACGTCACACTACTTTTGACCAATAAAACGGTACGAAGGGACGTCTTTCACCAATCATGGCTGCTTATCGCACAATTTTATCGCGTTCCTAGCATTTGTTTAATCTTATCGCGTCCCTAGCATTTGTTTATTTTTATCACTAACCTAGCATTTGTTTCTTTGTTTGCCAACATTTCAAACTGCTCTGGTCTGGACGTCAAAAAACAGAAAATTACAAACCACTCCAGTCGATGCACGGCACTTTCAAATATGACTCACATTGAATAATTTCGAGGGAAAAATTGTTCCGGAGCCAGGTATCGAACCCGGGACCTTTGGTTTAACGTACCAACGCTCTACCACTACGCTACCCGGGAACTCTAACCGACACCGATCCAATTTTTTCCCTCTATATCTACAGACCTCAAAGTGGGCATAATACACGTCACTGTTCGTTAACAGAAAACCACAATTTAAGTCACACAGAGTTAGTGTGCACTCGAAGTTGGTTGCTTGACGGTTGTCAGCCCACTTTGAGGTCTGTGGATATAGAGGGAAAAAATTGGATCGGTGTCGGTTAGAGTTCCCGGGTAGCTCAGTGGTAGAGCGTTGGTACGTTAAACCAAAGGTCCCGGGTTCGATACCCGGTTCCGGAACAATTTTTCCCTCGAAATTATTCAAATCAACTTTACAGGGAGTTATACCTGAAATCTTGATTTGCATAATACACGTCATTGTTCGTTAACAGAAAAAAACAATTTAAGTCACACAGAGTTAGTGTGCACTCGAAGTTGGTTGCTTGACGGTTGTCAGCCCACTTTGAGGTCTGTGGATATAGATGGAAAAAATTGGATCGGTGTCGGTTAGAGTTCCCGGGTAGCTCAGTGGTAGAGCGTTGGTACGTTAAACCAAAGGTCCCGGGTTCGATACCCGGCTACGGAACAGTTTTTCCCTCGAAATTATTCAAATCAACTTTACAGGGAGTTATACCTGAAATCTTGATTTGCATGACTCACATTGGCATTCAAGAACAAGAATTAATAAAGATCACTGGTTATAGCTATGCTTCTTCCCTGAAACCCTATTTAAAATAAATGAAGAGCACCATTCGGAAATCCTGAATAAGTTGAGGAATACACCATGTACATCAACGAGTTCACTTCTTTTACGCACACGTCCAATATAACATCAACTGAAACACCAACCACTAAAACATTCAAATTTGAAAATTGTACCTACTTTCAATAATAATTGTTTCTTTAAAAATTATTCATGTTTAGTTCTTTTTATTTCGTCGTCGTTAATTAAAATGTTTTTTGTTTATTTCATCATCCCTAATTAAAACTTTTCTAACACTTGTTTATATTATTTAGGTTATGTTATAGCTTCTGCTATATGATATTATGAATAGTCACGTATCAGATATTTTTAATACTAAGAGTTATTGAAAATCATCTGTCAAGTGACGTTGATTACTGAGATCGGGATAATTGAAGTGGAATGCAATTGTTTTAATAAAAATGAAACTGAATCAACAAAGCCTTCTTGACCAGTAACCGTCCACAGAGTTCAATGAAGATTCCATAGTTGGCACAACTGATAAGAAAACAGCTATTCATAACACACTACTGCCATCTACTAGCGTAATATTTATAATGTTGAGATGGTACAAATTTGAAGACAGTTTTGTATTTTCGTAAGTCAATTAATATTTTATTGTATTGGAGTACTTCGTTACTTCTAATCTTTATACACTTTCTTCTAATAGTGTAATAGTCAATTAAATCCCACTCGAGTTTTGATTTTCTCTAGATAAATTAAAACCTCTAGTGAGATTACTGTTGATATAATACATGTTCTTCTTTCCTATATAAAGTGCTGGCTACCAAATCTATATATATAATTTGAACCGGTAATGGAAATTACTGGAAAACGGCTGAACGGATTTTAATGAGTGGCCCCTCATTTTCATGCCTGGCATCCAAAGATTTTCGGAAAAGTAGTAGTTTTCAGTGAAATGTCAATTTTCCTACATAATTTTCCTATTTTCCAAAATCCATCTGTTGTCATTTTTGAGAACTAATTTTATTGAATCACGGCCGACTTGATTGAATTTCAGAACAAAACACACACTACAATAAACAATAGGCTATTAAACGAAGGCCATGACCTGCAGGATTGCCGACATATTTAAAGCTCAATTCAATTTGTTATTAAAAACTGATTCTGCAGTGTATAATTTTCTGAGTACAGCTGTGTATTGGATATTCAAATCTACGAAACTTGAGGTGATTTGATGACATTATTACCATTAGAAATTAAATATTATTATAGTTAGTATCATGATGCGTCTATTCTTCATTAATTGTACATAATATTGATGTTATATTGATGACATGAAAGTGAAACGTTTTGAGGTTATGTAAGTAAATGTAGAGAATATCTTAATTTAGATCTTCATTTCTATAATTTACTGAGTGACTGCTATATGTAACTACAAAACTTATGTAAGATAATAATATTGTTATTAAAAATCAAATATTTTTATACTTATTAACCCAGTGGGGTTGGATCTTTTTCATATAGGCCTACTTAATGGCGGTGTAGTGTAGATATTGATACCGGTATGTGTCATTGTCTTCAGTATTGGCTCGAGAGAGCGCAAAAATTACAGTTCCTAAGGAAAGATCAAAAGGTATTACTTACTGATAAAATAAGAGGCCTAGAAAATTTTGTAGTCTCCAGATCATTTCAGCAAGATCTCTTAGTAGGATAAAATAATTTTAGGCTCTACATTTCAAGTTCTACATGCAGCAGCTATACGAAAATGCTATTGTTCGAAAGCTTAGCAAACGTAACATTTTTTTAACTTTTGCCTACAATCCACAATGATCTGAAATAGCTACTGCTATCGTCCTGACATCGATACTTGCATTTTCGCGTTGAAACTCAAAAACTGAAGTTGGATAGGTTAAAGAGAAAGTATTTGGCCTAAAAAAATCCATTCAGAGGGACTATGTTTCATTATTATGGAAGCAAATAACTATCAAAAAGACAGCTATTGTTCATTGAAAATAAATCTGAAAAATTTTTATTTGAACGTCTAACGAACTTAGTTTGCAGCAGCATTTGCTGCACAAGCCACTAGTTCTTATATAAAAACACTGATATCAAGCGCCCAGGTTTCTTTTGTTTTCGCATGTTCACTGGAATTAGATCTGGACTGTGTAGTTGGGTGGAGAGACGATCTATACTTTATACATACGTACACTGCTGCAGGTCGCTTGGAGACTTAGGTAACCAAACGCACCAGTGAGCCTACTATTCGTAAGTGGTACTCCAATTTATAGAAAAGAGATGCATTTGTGAGAGGAAATCAACGCCCATTGAGCGTGCCCGTGAAAGTTTCTCACGTAGTCCGCGAAAATCTACCATCAAAGCCAGCAGGGAGCTGCAAATACCGAAGTAGATTGTGTGGAAGATTCTACAGTTGCTGCAGACCCTAATAACAGAGGACAAACGACTTTGTTCCTGCAACAGAATGCTTTCCTGTCCTCCACAACAGCCATTTCGTCTCGACAATGAACCAATGTTATTACTCATCAGTATTACCACATGTGATGTACTGAAACAAAATTTTCTGAGTTTATTTTTTTTTATCGATATGAATTTTAAATATCAGAGTTTCATTAAACATAAGTTACACGTGTTCGAAACCGGAAATCTTATTTCTGGGAGTTCTGTATATGTTTATTCGAAAGTTCCTTTAAATTTTGAAGTTTTACAAACATTATTTATTTATTTATTTAAACTGGTAGAGATAAGGCCATCAGGCCTTCTCTTCCCCTCTACCTCTACATTAGTGTATATGAGGTAAAATTTACCACTGTGTTGGGAAAACAGTGGGAATTTTATTTGTTACTTTTGCATTTCGATAGTTACCATTTTGTTGATCAAAACTTCAATGATGCCTTTAAGAATGTTGAACCATTCTGTTACATTGATATCCATAATATTATGATTATCTATACTGCATACAGTGTGGACCAAAGAAACGGGAGGTTTTTAAATAGTGAAATGAAACTTTACATATATTGTATTAAATTAACTTTCATTGTATTAAAATATGAATAGTCCACTGCAAGAATGATGAATGTCACTTTCTTGTCGAAAATGAACCAAGACTGTCAATGCATAGTTTAAGACATATAGAATGTACATAGAGAGTTATATGGCATAAACACTGATAGTCATTGTCCAGTAGTGATCGTAAAATCATAGTTAAGCTTTGAGCGCTAAGCATTTCAAACTTTCAATTGCTTCTCCTAAAAAACGTATTCCAAATGACATCCATCATTCTTGCAGTGGACTCTTCATATAATATAATATAGTATGACATTTACATGTAACACTACCTTTGAAAATGACATACTTCAAATGCCCACCAACGTTCATACATCCTTGTAATCGTTCTTTGAATTTTTTCATTACATTTTGAAACATTTCGACTGTGATGTTTGAAATTGTGTCACTAATTCCTATCTTCAATTGTTCAATGTTACGCAGTTATTCGCGTATTCCTTACGTTTTAGTTAACCCCATAGAAAGAAATCACATGCCCTTAAATCGGGGGATCTTTCAGGCCAGGGAAAGTCTCCATTTCTCGATATGACATGATTCCCAAACAAATTTCGCATTTTCATCATAGAGATAACCGCAGTATGTGCTGTTGGACCGTCTTGATATGACACTTTAAAGTTTGAAGATACTTCTGAATGACGTTATACTTTAACCTTTTTCATCTTTTAATTGGTTATCTTACGACGTTTTATCAACTATTATAGTTATCCAGTGGCTGAGTGACATGAAGGTGATAATGCCAGCGAAATGAGTCTAGGATCCACCTCCTAAAGTTACCCACCATTTGTTCTTAAATAACTTGTTCCAAGCAGGATTTGAACCCGGGCCTGCTGGTTTCGTGGTCAGACACAGGCTAATCTTACTCCATAGCTGTGGACATATTTTTCATTGCACAGCTGTTACATAAAGTATTAATATCATAATGTTATTAACAAAAGTAATTATAATTTACGTCGTTCCAATAGAAGTTATAGAAATTTCTTTCTTCTTCTTTTCTAACCTTTCCTCCTTATCTTCGGTTGTCTAGTTCGTACCCAGCGGAAGAAAACGAATTTTAAAAACGTACAAAATCTGGGAGAAAAATAAAGCTCTGGATCCGATGAGGTACATTTACTGAATATAAAAGAAGCCTGTATAAACTTAGACAAAAAAAAAAAGACCAGCTTCCAAACGCGAAGTCTCCTTCGGAAGACTTCGGTTGATATCGTGAGAGCCTAGGTTCACACGTGAACGAATTTCTTATGCACGACTCCGCTCTGTTTTTTCTTCGTTTTGTTTGTTTGTTGCTTTTTCTGTCTGTTTGTGGATCAAGTGTTATAATTAGACAGAGAAACTTCATGCCCTTGCACGTTTTCATTGATTTGTGATACTGAGAAAGTCAAAATGAATCGGTCGGAGCTAAAACGAGTTAAGTCACTTTTGACAACTTTTAAGGAGAAGCAAAAATATTCCATTAATATCACAAATATTATATTTTTATGTTATAGAAGACAAAAGAATATTTAAAAGTCTTAGTTCCTTCTTCCACCGTTCGATGAGCATGACATCAGTTGTTCAAATTGTTGCATAACCCAAAACGTCATATTTTGACTTAATTCCTTTTAGCTCCGACCGATTCAAATGGATCTTTGCCGATCATGATTTTTAGGTTTGAATGAAACCAGCATAATTTTGCATAAATGCATATTTCGAAGGGTTTCCCCTTTACATGCATAGATATTTTTGTTTTGCATAGGCTTATTTAAAACTTTCTTGTTTTTTTGTTTTTTCCTCCCGTTTTATTATCTAATTTCACAATTTCCCTCTTATTAAAATAAGATTATTTTACACGTTATATAAAAAAATTATGAAAATATACTAAACTCATATGTACGATGCTTTCTACAACTTCCCGTGCTTATTAATATTTTGTCTCCATTCGTTTTGTCCTCCATCTTCCTTCTTGTAGATTCCTCGTCCTCATGCTTTTCACAATACCTTCCATCCACGTCTTCCTAAGTCTCCCTCTTCCTCTTTCCTTTTCTTTTGGAAGCCTATCTTCTCACATGCCTATGATGGAACTACATAGAGTAATAGCGTAGTCTAGTATATATAGTCACGAAACTCAATACGTAGTAAATATGCATCCATAGATAGTTGCTAACCACTAGGATCGCTACTATCGCCTCATTACAGACAATGCGAAATTGTAGCGGCACAGCCTATTGTTCCTAGCACTCACACAACTCAAGCTTCGTGACTGTATATACTAGACTGTTGTAATAGCTTGCAGCAATACTTCCATCTAGCGGTCGTTACCAAAAAAAATTCATTTTAGATAGTCGTGATCCTGGTGGCGTTCTCTTTTATAAAAAAATAAAATATGGTTGATTTAACGACGCTCGCAACTGCAGGGGTTATATCAGCGTCGCCGGTGTGCCATCGACCTGGGCCGGGATCGAACCCGCAACCTCGAGCACAGAAGGCCAGCGCTATACCAACTACGCTACCGAGGCCGACTCTCTTTTATATGCTGTCATTTCATAACATGGGAATGGCCAGTCTTATATATAGGGTGATAGGTAACTATTACACCAAAATGAAACTGGTAATAGATCATGAGGAGAGGTTTGAAAAATCTAAATAAGTTTTTTTTTTCTAACATTCACCCGTTTTAGAGGAAATCGTTATATTTCTATTAAGCATTTGGCAATATCACGGTTCTGCAATAACTCTAGCAATCTCGGCCATGCATTCCTTACCTTCATCTCGCCCACTGCTATACTCATTCACACGCACTCGACGCTTCGCTACGTTGCAAGATTTATTTTAACGGTTTTCGCAATTATTCAATTTAAATTCATGGCTAAACGGTTTAATTTAAAAAAAAAAGACTCAAAACATTAATTATTCAGATTATTATTATCTATCTGCTTTTATAGTAATCAGCCATTTCTCTTGGGCCGCTACTGCAATAGAATGCCGCACACATTTAACAAAGGCTATTTTTTTTCTGCTTAACGGTGCTTCATCGAAGGAAAAATGTAATAAAAGTTCTGTTATATTTAGCATGTAGAATCAACTCTTAAATTTGTGCATGGGTCGCCTTCCTCCATTTGTATGTGATCAGAGGTTCTGCGCAAACTGCTGCCCTGACCTTGAATGTATTGAATAACAGTGCCTGTCTTCATGAGAACGCCAACGGAAAGTAAAGGCCCATTCACAATGAAAATTAAACATAACCGTGACATAAACACAGAAGTTTGCGCCCAGGCTACCAAATGGGATCATTCACAATGATTCACATAAGCATTGACATAAACATTACCGTAAGACGTTAACATGAAAGTTTGCAAACTCCAAACTTTCATGCTTATGCTTACGTGATTTGCAAACAGAACACAATCGTGGAGCGCTGAAGTATACGACAGAATATGAGGAAATGGCGTCGCTGTTATGTTTCCATGGTTACCAAGTATGTTTGCTGTTATGTTGCTGATCTTGATTTTACCGTAACGTTTATATTCTTAAGTTAACGCTTACGTTATGTTTAATTTTCATTGTGAATGAGCCTTAACGTTGTCCCTTTGCAGTAAGTTTTGCTTCTTTCTGTTCCAAAAATATGGTAGGTTTTAATCAGTTCCATCCCTACTATTACTATTGTCATAATCACTGTTATCAACGTCTTTTTTCAGGATCTTTGAAGATATTAATTCGTCGACTTGTTCAGTCGTAGTATACTGTCCTGTAATTTTAAACAATTACATATTAAAGATTAATTTCTTGCAAAATATAGACGTATTCTCATGTCTTATTAGAAATCGTTAAATTCATAAATTATGAAACGACCGTGTGTGGCTTCAAAATTAAATGTATGAAAATTTAAATGGATTGGGCACTTTCTGAGAAAGCTACAAAAAGTCAATGCAAGAAGTACGTACTTAGAGAGACTTAACGCTTTTGACATGTACTGATAATGGTGTCAAAGACCTAAATTACTAGACGTATATCACTGAAAAAGAATATGAAATGCTAAGAGAATGTGGCATAACATTATTTCTTCAACAGAAGAGTATACATTATTTGTGAAGATAATTTTTTTTGCACAATCGTGTTTTTGTTGTATTTACAGCTATTGTTGTAAGGCCTTGAAAGTTAGAATTCTCACACAGAAACTTATTCCTAAGGAAACCATTTTTCTCATAAAATGAAACTATACTGAAATAGACCCATTACAGTGCACTTATTGTTGCATAGTTATTATTACAGTGCAGTTTTGGGAAGTCTTCGGAATAATATTGCTCTAAATTTTCAATACAAATATAATATTTGAAATATAAAGAAATCTAAGATAAAATCTTCCAAGTATTACCATGTAATATTGTTTTCTTTTATTTTTGTTAAATATTTTGTAAAAATAAGTGTTTAATAACAAAATATTTCAAGCTAAAATTGTGTTTTTTTTTTTTCTGTAAAATCAAAATATTATGGAAAAAGTTTGGGTTCCAGTTTAAATAAAACAGGTTAGCCTTAAAAGGTCCCTGATAGTTTGAACTAAATAAAAAATAACATTTATTTGCTTGTTTATTTATTTATTTATTCATTCATTGTATTTTATTTATTTATTTCATTTATTTATCTATCTATCTATCTATCTATCTATCTATCTATCTATCTATCTATCTATCTATCTATCTATCTATCTATCTATCTATCTATCTATCTATCTATCTATCTATCTATCTATCTATCTATCTATCTATCTATCTATCTATCTATCTATCTATCTATCTATTTAATCTATCTAATCTATCTATCTAATCTATCTATCTAATCTATCTATCTAATCTATCTATCTAATCTATCTAATCTATCTATCTATCTATCTATCTATCTATCTATCTATCTATCTATCTATCTATCTATCTATCTATCTATCTATCTATCTATCTATCTATCTATCTATCTATCTATCTATCTATCTATCTATCTATCTATCTATCTATCTATCTATCTATCTATCTATCTATCTATCTATCTATCTATCTATCTATCTATCTATCTATCTATCTATCTATCTATATATCTATCTATCTACCTAGCTACCTATCTATCTATCTATCTATCTATCTATCTATCTATCTATCTATCTATCTATCTATCTATCTATCTATCTATCTATCTATATATCTATATATCTATATATCTATCTATGTATCTATCTATCTATCTATCTATGTATCTATCTATCTATCTATCTATCTATCTATCTATCTATCTATCTATCTATCTATCTATCTATCTATCTATCTATCTATCTATCTATCTATCTATCTATCTATCTATCTGTCTGTCTGTCTGTCTATACATTTATTTATCTATAAATTTATTTGTCTATTTATTTATCTGTATATTTATATACTCATCTATTCATCTATTTATTTATTCAATTTCAATATGTGAACAAACAGGAGAACCCTATTACAATGTTCACTTATAACGACAGTATGAATAATTATTTAATACGAAAATTACTGTCATTGTTTTTTCACTTCAAACGAAGAAACGTTTATTCAAAACACGTTCTTTTCGTGACAGGCCTAAAGAACTGAAAAAAAAGACACTCAGCATTATGTTGTATAGCATTGTATTAAGTTATCGTGTGCTTAACATTCTTTTTAAATTACAGAGACATTCAGACATGATTTATTGGTGATTTCGCGATAAGAGAACAAAAATGGAACGGTAATGGCAGGGAAAACCAACTACCCGAGCAAATACTGTCCCATGGCCTTCTGTATCCCACAAATATTGTAAAACATTCCAATATAATGATATATTCCATTTGTGCATGCTGTAAAAAATTGTGACAGCTATTTAAGTGGGTCAACATCAGTGTGACATATACCACTTTTTATGTGAATAACATGTCATGTTCGCGACATAGGGGACGAAAAGAGTAGAACCTCGTGCTACCTGTCATCAGAACGCATTGGAGTAATCACGCA